>NC_136971.1:37009349-37046849 GCF_032717465.1 Coenobita brevimanus
TGTGCACTCAATATTAGCTATTTTAGAAGTCCCCCAGGAATTTTTTATTGGGGCCAAAGAAGACAAAGAAGAAGACGAAGACGACGAAGAATTAAAAGAAAAAAAAATGCAGTTCTGCATGGCATTATGAGATTCTGAATTTCCTTCCCTTACCTTTTACCGTCGCCTTGATATCCTGTCGACAACAAAGAACCGCAGCAAAATATTCTTAAGTCAATCAAGGACGCCGTTCCATTTTACCCTGAGCCTTGATCAAGCCCTCGTCAAGCGTCTGTGCTTTCTCTGAAATCTCCATTCTTGGAGATTTCAATGTTCACCACCACCTTTGGCTCTCCTCTCCTTTCACGGATCCACCTGGTGAACAAGCCTACATCTTTTCTATCCTTAATGACCTAGAGCAGCTTGTACAGCACCCTACCCGTATCCCTGACCGCCTTGGAGAGAGCTCCAACATACATGACCTCTTCCTCACAACTAATCCTTCTGCTTACTCTGTTAATCTTTTCTCTCCGTTGGGCTCCTCCGATCACAACCTTATTACCTTAACCTGTCCTATCACTCCAGTACGGCCTGTGGACCCTCCAGGGAAACGTCGTCTGTGGCATTTTGGAGCCGCGGACTGGGAGGCCCTCAGGCAGTACTTCTTTGATTTTCCCTGGAATGATTATTGCTTCCATGGCCGTGAGCCATCTGAGTGTGCCTTGCGCATTACGGAGGTTATTCTCTCGGGCATGGAAGCATACATTCCTTTTCATATCCTTTGACTAATGCAATAAAGCCTTGGTTTAATCACGCTTGTTCTACTGCTGTCCGCAACAAGGACAGGGCCTACAAAAGGTACCGGAGCCAACCCACCCCTGAATCACATCATCTTTACGTTTCTGCCCGGAATCGTGCTAAGTCTGTTCTTCGCTCTACTAAAAATAATTTCATCCGTACTAAATGCTCTCAACTCTCCGACTTGAATTCTTCCCGCTCCTTCTGGCATCTTGCCAAAAATCTTTCTAACAACTTTACCTCATCATCCTTCCCTCCTCTTTTCTACTCTGATGGTTCTGTAGCTATTTCTTCTACTGATAAAGCAGATCTCTTCGCACAGACTTTTTCCTCCAATTCTACCTTAGACGATTCCGGTGCTGTTCCTCCATCACTTCCCCCCTCTGACTTCCTCATGGCTGACATTAAAATTTCTTCAGTTGATGTATTTTCTGCCATCACTGGCCTCAGTACTAACAAGGCATATGGGCCTGATGGGGTCCCTCCTGTTGTTCTCAAGAACTGTGCTTCTGTGCTTACACACTGCCTAGGCAAACTCTTTCGCCTTTGTCTGTCAACTTGTACCTTTCCTTTTTGCTGGAAGTTTGCTCTCATTCAGCCAGTCCCAAAGAAGGGTGACCACTCCCAACCCTCCAACTATGGTCCAATTGCTTTAACGTCCTGTATTTCAAAAGTTTTCGAGTCAATTCTTAATAGAAAAATTTTAAGGCATCTTTCCTATCACAACCTTCTTTCCGATCGTCAGTATGGGTTCCGTCAGGGACGCTCCACTGGCGATCTTCTCACCTACCTTTCAGACTCCTGGTCATCCTCCTTTCGGGACTTTGGCGAAAGCTTTGCCATTGCACTTGACATCTCAAAGGCTTTCGATCGAGTCTGGCATAAATCTTTAATTTCCAAACTGCCCTCCTACGGTTTCTATCCTTCTATCTGTGCCTTCATCGCTAGCTTCCTTTCTGGTCGTTCTATAGCCGCTGTTGTAGACGGCCATCGTTCTTCTCCTAGATCTATCAACAGTGGTGTTCCTCAGGGCTCTGTCCTATCACCAACTCTCTTCCTTTTATTCATCAATGATCTTCTAAGCTGTACATCTAACCCTATCCACTCATACGCTGATGACTCCACCCTTCAACTTTCCATTCGGTTCCCGCAACGCCCATCTCAACAGTTACTTCAACAAGCAAGGGATGAGGCTGTGGCACACCTAATGTCTGATTTGGCTCGTATCTCTGACTGGGGTAAAAATAATATGGTTGTCTTTAATGCATCTAAGACTCAGTTCTTACACCTATCAACCAGACAAAATCTTCCACACGTATACCCACTAATGTTTAATAATATTCAGCTTAATCCTGCATCATCCTTGAACATGCTTGGGGTTTCATTTACTCGGGGCTTATCTTGGAAAGATCATATTACATCTCTTGTAAAATCTGCTTCCAAGAGATTGGGTGTGCTAAGCCGACTCCGCTCTTTCTTTACCCCTGCACAATTGTTGACTCTATACAGGGGTTTTATCCGCCCCTGTGTGGAGTACAACTCTCATGTGTGGGGAGGCTCCCCACATACAGCTCTTCTCAATAGGGTGGAGTCAAAGGCTTTTCGTCTCATTAACTCTCCTCCTCTTACTGACTCTCTTCAACCTCTGTCTCTTCGCCGCACTGTTGCATCTTCATCTCTTTTCTATCGCTACTTTAATGGTCACTGCTCCTCTGAACTGTCTGCTTGCATTCTCCACTTTCTACGACGGGCGCGTAGCACCCGTCTGGCAGCAAACTCTCATCCTTTTTCTGTCCAACTCTCTAATGCAAGAGTTAACCGTTACTCCCAGTCTTTCATTTATGCAACAGGTCAGCTCTGGAACTGTCTCCCTCTGTCTGTATTTCCTGCTGCCTATGATCTCCAGTCTTTCAAACGCAGTGTGTCCAGGCATCTCAAAATGATCGGATCTTGAATTTGGCTCTATATTGTATTTTGTTTTTCTCTTGGAGGGAACTGTTACTGCGGGCTCATGGCCTTTGGTTCCTTCTTCGTCGCATAAAAAAAAAAAAAAAAAAAAAAAAAAAAGGGAGGAGGGGAAGAAGAGGAGATGGGTGGCGAGACAACAGACATCAGGTGGAGTGGTTACTTTCAGAGTGTTTGTTGGAAGGAGAGTCGGTGACGTGCATTACCTGAAGACGAGGAAACAAACTTGGTGTAAAAGAAGCGAACAGTGAGAAGAAAAGCAGAGATGATACGTCCGTCTATCTTCCTTTCCATTTACCGGCCTGTCAGTCTCTCTTTCTATCTGTCTATCTGTGAAGGGAAAAGCATTGGCGATATTCTTGTGAATCTGCCAGTTTACTCACCTTCCCATCAAAGTACCTTTCTATCTTTTAACCAGTGAATGTCTGTATCAGTGAATCTATCTATTTATGTCTATCTGATCCATCAATGGCAAGTGGCATGGAAAGCAAACAAATGGTTATTCCTAACGTCATTGGTGACTGCATAGCGTTTGCCGTCGACAGATTTAACGAGGAGTTTCACTCAATGGAAAGCGTGTGTCGAGAAACAGCAGGTGAATGTTCCCAATTACTATACAATAGATCGGCTGAAATAAACTCACAGACAAACGTTCCAATTATAGTTAAAGGAGAACTTCCCGTATGAACTCACAGACCAACGTTTCAGTTAATGTTACTTGGGAACGTTCCGAATAAACTAACAGGCGAACGTTCCCATTAATTCAGCGAAGAACGTTCCGAAGAAACTCGCATTGTAACGTTCAATGAAGCCTTCTGGGAGACGTTTGGAATTAAAACGCTGACAAACGTTCCGTATAAATTCTCAGCCCCAGAGCATCCGCTTCAGGAGACTACTGGCAAATACTCCTAATAGTGTTTTCATCCCCAATCCAGTCACCCTTTCAGGACCATCCTCAGCCAACCAGATGCTGCCTTCATTGTATCCCTCGCGTCTGAGATTCAATTCATAGTTTGGAAGTTGCGTCATTTATCTTTTTATCGTAACTCAAGAGTGTGTCAAAACTTCAAAACCCAAACTAGAATAATGCGAAAATTTAACAGTTTTTCTGAAACAAATTTACGGTTCTCTCTCTCTCTCTCTCTCTCTCTCTCTCTCTCTCTCTCTCTCTCTCTCTCTCTCTCTCTCTCCGTGGTCCTAGAAACCTCACTCAGTACTTTAAAGTTTATTATTTATTTATTTATTTATTTACTTACTGTATGTAGCTATTTCTGATTACGTGTCGGTAATGTATGCCAGAAATATATTTTTCCATACAACTAGAACTTTTGCTTTGAGAAACTAGCAAGTAAGTTGTAAATGTAGCACTGAAACTTTATTCTGCATTTTTATTACTGTGGATTTAATACGAGAGAAAAAAAAGGGGGGGGGGATTTCTGCCTACCATCATTTGCTGGATGCTGTCATGTCAGATATGGCCTCATCTGTGACTGATACATATTAGCCAAATGTGCCAGGGAAAGAATAACTTAATTTTATTTCTATTTTTTCTTAAATAATTTTTCGGTTTCAAGAGTCTGTTTTTCCTCGTCCTTCTCACGGCAGCAAGTAGGGATGCGATTAATTATGCAGACGAGATGCTTGCAATTCATTTACATTTTTTAAAGGACAGGGATGGAGTCTGTCGCTGACTACCTTTCCTCTGCACCCACGGAGAGGCAGAGAGTGTGTGTGCGCCTTGCAGAGATCAAGGTGCTGGCGTCAGATATGACAGGAACGAATATAATTCTAATTAATCGACTCTGAAGGTACTGATTATGTGTATGTTAATCAGTGTATTCCAGTTCCCAAAATGTCGTGATTGAGTTACATATGTACAACTATATCATGATCAATAGAGAGTCTTGTGATACAGATCCCTGACTGCAGTATTTTTCACCAGAAGTAGCAACACACTGGTCACTTGGAGTTTATAACATACATTCTACTAATGCTCTACAGCATAACTCATTACATGAATGTATATAAGCAGTGACTCATTATCCTGTCTGTCTCCTAAGTCCCAAATTATCTGTTCAGCCAGGCAACAGACTGAAATAACTGTGGTAGCTAAACGAATAGATAAATAAGTAAGTGTCTCCAAACGGAATCACACAGCATTAAGCCACTAGGATCATTGCAGTAATTTCAGTAGTTAAAAATACATAAAAAGGTGAAGGGAAAAGAATCCGTGTTCCAAAGAATAACAAACTTATAACAAGTGGTGCCAGGCACAAAAAATCTCACCCGGCAGCAGTTATTTTAATGCTATTAAATACTGACTAATTCCGCCATTCAGCCCAAGTACACAATTTAAGTCTAAGGTAAGGGCACAAATGTTTTCAAGTTAACCTCTGAAAATCTGTGATCTTGCATTTGACCTTTCAAAGTCACTCAAGGTCAAAGGTCATGCTGCCAAACGAAATCCCATATGGGACTACCTATATACTGGTAATAGTAAATATCTTGATCTTCAACGAGTTTCGAGTTACAGCCCCCTGAATATATGTGACCTTGAATTTGACCGTTCAAGGTCACTTACATTCAAAGGTCAAGGTACCAATTAAAAACCCATATAAGATTTCGTATATGTTGAAAATAGTAAATCTCTCTTCAACCAGTTTCGAGCTATAGCCCCCTGAATATCCGTGACCTCGGGTTTGATCTTTCAGGGTCACTCAAGGTCAAAGGTCTTGGTGCCAAATGAAAGCCCATATTACTGGTTCCTGTATGTTCCTAATAGTAAATATGTCTTCAGCCATTTTCAAGTTGAAGCCCTCCGAATATTTGTGATCTTGATTTTCACCTTTCAGGGTCACTCGATTATCTCCAAAATCAAAACCACTTTCTTTTGGGATCAGTGCCCACATATCCTGAAAGTTTCATGTAATATCATGTAGCATTTTCTCCGTAATGTTGCCAACAAACAAACAAAAAACAAAACAATCAACGAAACAAACTCCACAAAAAAGAAAAAAAGAAAAAAAAAGAAAAAGAAACTCGCGGACTCCGTCTGAGCGAGGAAATAATCACTAGGATGAAGACACGGACGAAAGTAGCTGCAACGATTTAAAAAATAATAATAATAATAATAATAGAAATCCAGAGAGATGTCCCCGAACAAAATAAAAAAGCATCAACATACTGGACATGCAATCAAGGAGGAGGGAACTGCACCCACCGATGCAGAATGGAAATTGGTGCGTGGGCCGGGAAAATGTAGTGAGCTAGAGAGGAATTAGGACGTACAGGGCAACAAATTGCGAAAAGCTCCGTTGATCAAGGGCCGGGGATGTAATTCACTGTTGCAGCCCCCTCCTGACTCACAGCACCAGATACACGCACACACACACGACCATCACGACCACGACATACACATAGCATTCCAACAAGAAACAACATCGTCACACACACACACACACACACACACACACACACACACACACACACACACACACACACACACACACGCACGCACGCACGCAAGCACGCAAAGAGAGAGAGAGAGAGCGAGCGAGACTGGCAGATAGGCTAAATTTTACAAGTGTTGTAAGCGATGTTGTTCCTTTCATGCCCTAAAATAGCCTGAATGCTGCTCTGCTACTGATGGCTCAGTTATATACGTTCCACATTTTCTCGTGGAATCAGGACACAGTCATCTATCTATTTATTGCCAGACGCCTTAATCCCGTTAGGGGTGGCTACAAACAAATCGCCTCCATATCGCCCTGTCCCCCACCATTTCACTGCGCACAATCATAACGAACAATAAGTATGCTCTAAGAACCCTTTCATTATTGAGGGTTTCTCACTGTTGAATATGATAGATTACTGTCAGTCAAGAGAATATTTTAGTTTTCCAGAAGCAGGTTATCTGATACGATGGAAAATGTACTTGCCGCTGTTGTTCTTGCACTTAGCATCATCCTATAAATGTGTGGCACTGTATTGAACAGCTACGATTTATTACAGCAACTTTATCGTGGGATGTTGTAATGCCCTATAATGCATCCGCACCCCTCAAAACTTCAGAGCTCCGGAAAGGAATGAAGACGACACCACACGACACCGCCACATCCCGAGAGATCTAGGATATGCCTCACGTGCAGCCGGAATACCACATCGCCGTCTTAACACAGAATACCACAGCTGGAAAATGTTAACAAAGCGTCCCATCTCCGTGGAGAGGTTCCCGGGGGTCCTCAAGACGCTTCCCCCTGAGAGAGTTTCTTTATATCGGAAAATTGTACGATTATGGCGATGTAAACCGACTGTGATAGAGAGGAGGGTAAAAGGGATACAGATCTGTGTGTGTGTGTGTGTGTGTGTGTGTGTGTGTGTGTGTGTGTGTGTGTGTGTGTGTGTGTGTGTGTGTGTGTGTGTGTGTGTGTGTGTGTGTGTGTGTGTGTGAGAGAGAGAGAGAGAGAGAGAGAGAGAGAGAGATAGACAGACAGACAGACAGGCGGACGGACGGACACAAAGATAACGATAGACAGACAGACATGAGGAACGTGAGAGGAAAGGGAGGCGAGTAAGAAAGAGGGAGGAGAGGAACGATGACAGACATGGATGGACGAAGTGCGGTGGAAAGTGATAAATTTGAGGAAGGAAGGGAAAAAACGTACAAGGGAAAGAGTTAGGGGAGGAAGAAATGGTTTAGGGAAGGAACGTTGAACAGGAGAGAAATGATGCGTGGTGAGCAAGGATAGAATTACAGGAGAAACTGAGGAAAGACAATTAAAGAAAATAAGAAAAGGGAGAGAAATGAGTAACAATGGAGGAAGGAAGAAAGGAAGAAAGACGAAACACAAGAGAAAAGGAGGAACGGAGATGAATGTGAGGAATTTAGGAGTGAGGAGGAATAAGAAGCAGAGGAGGAACAAGAAGAATGAAGGGAATGGAATGGGAGGAGAGGATGACTGAAAAGAGACAGCAGACAAAAAGCTCAGGAAAGAGAAAAAAAAGAGGAAGTGAACGATTTGAGAAAAGAGGAATGGGAAAGTATGTCACAAGAAATGATGGGGGAAGACGCCGGGATGAATGAAGGGGTGGGAGAAGAGAAGAGAAGACAAAAGAGAAATGGAGAGGAAAGAAAGGTCGAAAGGTGGATAGAAAAGGGAGAAGGGGAATGAAGCAACTAGTGAAATGAAGTATGTAAGAGGGCAGGAAGGAGGGAATAGGGAATGCAAGAGAGCAAGTAAAGAGGAGAGAAACGAACAGGGGAGGAAAAGAGAGGGGAGGACAAAAGAAAAGAGGACAGAGACATGTCTAGGAAAGCTGCAGAAGATAAAGCAGCTTCACTGTGATAAGGAGACGAGGTATGTGTCTCGATGTCACAATTCCATAAATAGTTCCAGTAGGAGAATTACCCCACATAAAAATGGGTGGGAAGTAAAAACAGGAGAGATCTGAATGTTCCTTATTAAAAAAGTGAAGAACCATAACCTCTTTTATTTTTTTTACTCTAATTTTTTATTCTTTACTTCAAACAACGAAGACCAAATCCTATGCCCTGTTTACACTCCCCGCCCTTTGTTATCGACTTTATCAAATGAATTATTGTCGCCTAAATATTGAAACTTTGTTAGGAGGGCAGCCTACAACAGTTCCAGAGTCAGTTGAATAGGCACAATTTCCATGAGAAGAGGGTTGGTGAGACGGCAGGATGAATGGAAAGAGGGAAAAATTAAAGGAAAAGCGAGGGAAATGGACGCGAGTTGTGAATGAGAGAGAGAGAGTGAAAGAGAGAGAGAGTGAGAGAGAGAGAGAACTTAAGGGAAGAAGAGAACACCACGAAAGGAGTTGAAGTCATTGGTACTCATCAGAAAGGCAGGTATCCATGAAGCTCTTAAAGAAACCAAATGTGATATGAAAGAAGACAAAGTAAAATACAAGCAAGGGGTGAAATGTGGGAAAAGTAAGAAGGAAATAATGACAACCACAAAGACTAAATGAAGTTGATGATTAAATCCCGAGTGATGGACGAGAAACGAAATAAGGAAAAAAAAAAGAGAAGAAAAAGAGAGAAAGGGTAAGGGTGCCAAAGTAACAAATGAAGTTAATGGCAAGTGTCTGATTGGAGGCCGAGGACATAGAGACTTGGAATGAGACCAAACGAGGAAAACGGAGAGGGACATAGTAAACCAAAATGTGCCAAAGAATGAAGAAAGTAATCGCAGAAAGTTCAAGTGAAAGAAACATAAAAGATACACTTAAATAATGTCAAATATGCAAGAGAAAGAAGAAAACTGAAAACAACGAATGTAAAGAACTCACCAGTCCCATTACACCCCAATGGAAGTACAGAATCCTGACGCTAGGCTACCGTACTTAATTGAATTTAAGGGTGGATGACCAGCCAGCATCCGCATGTACCACTGCATAATAAGAAGACATCCAATTTACAATCGTTAAAACCACTACAGCAACTGACTAAGATAATAGCAAAGAATAACTGGAAGTATGTGGTGAAAGGCGGAGAGGACACAAAGGAAAAAAAAGAAAAAAATATTTGTTTTTAAATATAAGCAGAGGAAGTAATTAGAAAATAGGCTGCGATTAAGCCTTTTTCATCTTGTTCTTATAACCGGAATATTTCGTTCTGCTCGGGAAATCCTTTTAGCTCAGGAGGAACAAGAAGGCTCTATTTAACCCTCCCAGATCAAAAAGACTCTCCGTTGCTGAATACAATGACCTGAAGACAACAAAAATAAAATCGTCATGGTACTGAAGGAGCTGAGATATGAGTTTTAAAGAAAAGAAAAAAGAACATGGAAAGCTGGAGAAGATGAAAAAGCGAGATTGTGGATGAGTCGAGGAAAGAGACGCAGTAAATCTGAAAGGCAAAGGAATATATGGAAGGAAACGGCAAATTGCATGAGAGAGAGAGAGAGAGAGAGAGAGAGAGAGAGACAGACAGACAGACAGACAGACAGACAGACAGAGGAGGGGGGTGGGGAGTGGAGAGATTAGAGGTGAATGACGAGGAGGCAGACAAAAAACAATTGGAATATGAGAAAGATAGACCATGGAGAGGAGAGCTGTGAATGAATGAGTGAGGTACAAAAGTGAAAATAGGCAGAGGTGAGGAGTGGAAATAAGTGAATGAGAAAGAGGCACAGCAAGAGATATAAAGAGATGGAGAAAAGGGACAGAATTTCAGAGAGGCAAATGAGTAAAGATGAATGATAAAGAATCGTAAAATCACTGTAATGTACTGTAATTGCACTTGGATGCTGTACTAGAGTGCATTTACCTCAACTTGGCCCAGGTTTTCTTCCCGTCTGCGGCTATATCCCTTAACTCATTGGCAGAATAATCCTACCGTTCCACATCATTTCCAGGACATTTCTTCGTGACTGGCAATCATAATGTTGTGTTAATCTATTGGTACAGCTCAGCACTGAAGACGGAGAAATGGCAAATTCAAGCCAAGTTAAGATGAAGTAAATACAACACTTCAGCTCTTCCACCTTAGCGTTTTCATACTCATTCTCATCTGAGTAAATTCGTCTGGCTTTAGCTGGAGAATGATACAAGAGTTATCTCGACCATGAGAAGATTAACAGTGACATTATTAATACTATTTTTTCTATTCCTCATCCTCAGTTAAATGAAATCATCTATAGTTAATCGAAATCGAATGCCAGACTAGTTCAGAGAATTAGAAACCCACCTTGGCAGAGATTTCCTTTCATATGGAGCCTTTTTATCATAGTCGTGTCAGAGTAACATTAGTACTGCTTTACATCCTTTCCATGGTACTTTATGGCTAACACAGTGTTCACCTCTTGTAACAGTTCAGCAATCAAGACGGAGACACTGAAATTCTAAGCCAAGTTAAAACAAAGTAAAGGGTTTTGTGCTGTAATGAAATGATTTTACACTGTAAACGCAATGAGACAAGATGTTGTAATAAGAATGTTTTGTATATCAATATCACTGACATTTTTTTCAGGATGAAAATTGTCCTTACACATTTTTGTAAAGCCCTTCTCTATGAGGAACGGAGCTGGAAAAGGATACCTTTTTGCAGGGTCACTGATATGGCAAGATGACTCTGCTGTCTGGCGTACAAACATCACTCAGTTCCCTCCCTATCCCCCAAAGAAGAATGGTGAACATGAACGAAATCGTCTGCAGGTAACGAGAATTTAAAAAAAAAAAATGCCATCGTTGTGAAGGAGTCGTTGCTGTTAGACCCATAGACAAAAACACAGATGCCTCACGGGGAGGCAAAACATTCATCATCTTGGCCGCCATGTTAGAAACTTTGAGTGCATGTCGTCCGCTATGGTCTGCTCTTCAATTGTACCGCCTTCAACTTCTCTGCAATGCCGCAGTGTTACACTAATATGCAAACAATTGGCACCAGACAACAGGGAATAACTTTTCATGGGTAAGTATATATTATTTGTACTTTAAAATCAATACAAACGTCATATAGCCCTGAATTGCTCAGACTGATGCATACAGACATGCAGTACTTCCACACTGAGTTTAGTTGTAATATAAACAGACTAGTCAATGTGAATAACAGTTGACCTTATAATATAACATTTGACAGTGCCACAACGCATTGAATACTATTTCACTGTGGTAATCAGCGTAAAGTACGCAGATTCCCATGTACTGAGCCACGTAATTATAGGAACGCATAATTGTTAGGTAAAGTTCAAGAAAGCCCTCGCCAAGTCACTTTAGTTTTACTTGCAATTTTTTGGGGGGATAGCATTATGTACACATTATGCAGGCAAAGGTAGAGTATGTTGAATATATCAGAAATGTATTTACTCTAGAAAAGCAATGTTGGGTCAGAGTAGTGTATATTCTGGTGAAATAACTACCCTAACACAACCTAACCATCTATAAATCTAACAATCTCAGGGGCTCAGCATTTCCAAGGCCACTAGAGGACATGTAATTCAATCTTTATTACAATTTTGAGATTCTAGCCATTAACTATCAAGTTTTAAAAATTTCTGAAACTTTCTGCAAATATTTTAACACCCCCCCTCAAAAAAATGTGGGAATTATGTTCCTACGTTCTGCTACATCTTCCACCTCTGTTTTCCCCTATAATCTGATATATAATTCATGTATATTGCCACACTATTTGATTGACTTGAATTTAACATTGTCGTTGGGCGTTTCGCTGCTGCATCAGGTCCATGTAAGTTGTAAACTGGAACACTTCTTGAATTCCATTATACACATATATATACATTTGATATTTTACATAAATAAAAGATATAGCCAATATTTTTACTATCGTGGCTTATAATTTACATATGTTCATAGTAATTTTTTGGTTTATCAAACTCCATTTCAGTTATCAGTTTTATTGTCTACCACCCCAACTTTCTACAACAGTAGCCTTTACTTGCATAATATGCTGTTTACCAGCTGCATACTGCATACTGCCAAAGTTATTTTACCCAGGATAGGCAACCTAGCCAACCATAATTCTGTAGGGAACCTGCCGTAGAATTACCTCAAGGAAGGGGGGAAGATAGTCTTAAAAATGCCTTAAAAGTGATCACATAATGTTCACACATGTAAATGCCATTTTCACTTAATGTCACTGTATGTAAAATTTGTACCCACGAACGGTAACCTGGGGTATATAGTTCCCACAAGCACAAAAAGAACACCTAGGAACGGAGGACACCCCCACCTGCAAAGAGAGTGTAAGGGCGGGTGAAGGTATAGGGAAGCAGCGGTTCTCAGCCCACGAAATTACCACGTGACAACCAGTAATGCAGTTAGTGGGAAATAATTACCCCAGGTTGCCTATTCTGAGTTACTGTCGGTGAAGCTCAATATTTTTATCGATGAACCATTGTTCTCTCCTTACTTTTCCTATAAATTTATGTAAGAAGGGCCAGTTTGTCTGTGGCTGCTTATTTCTCCACACATTACACACACCACACCCTCAGGTGCTGTCGACATTTCTTCTTCCGACTTCATGTTGGGTTGATGGCGGTATACCGCAGGAGCGAACTATGCGGCCGTTGAGCATTTTTAGTTTGCGCTTGGTCAGGGTTGAATCACTGAGGGCAGGACTGAGTGTTATGTAGTACAGTGGACGAAGTGCACCTCTGTGTACTGCTCAAAGGCTACAGTTATGAAAGGGCCTGTATGAGGGAAGTCTCCTCATGATCTGGTTGTTCCCACTTTTCACTTATATCACTGACATATGAAAGCTACCAGGAGTTCCGATTGTTCCATAATGCCACTTATCTATTGACGCATTCTGGTGATGGGGATGTGGTATGTATTCCTTTTACAAGGTATGACATCAGTTCATGTTTACCATTTCTGTGATTAGAAAGTGCGGTAAAGCATCGTAACGTGCATTCCTGACTAATCAGACTTAAGGGACTGTGATTGTGGAATATTCTCGTATTAGCGCTTTGTCAATTAGCATATGATAAACAAATGCCAATGCTAGATCACTGTTATTATGCTTAAAAGTCTAGAGCCACAGTGTGTTTTATTAGGAAACACACATCCTGTATGTAATGGACCTGTGTTTGTCTGTCTTGAATATCAGCTTGAATACAAATTTTGTTTCGTTAACGGAGGAGCTTTTCCAGCCTTGCAAAACAAAATGACAACAGAACAAAAAACTAAAAGCATCCGTAAATAATAATAGCAATAATAAAAAGAAATACACTCTTATTTGAATGAAAAAGAAAGAGGGCGATCACAGATTTGTTTCAGTCGTTTAAGCTTCTCTGTGTCATTTAGTTTTACACCATGAAAGATAGCGCTGGACTGCCGAGCAATATGTTACAATAACTACAACAAAGAACACTCAGAAACTGCACTACCCACATCCACCAACTAGCCGAAAGGCAGAACATTTGGCTTTGACCTTCGACTAATTGCTCTTATAATTGGTTTACTTCAATATTGCCTGACCCATAGCCGTGCCACAAATACTGGTCGAAATTGGATCAAATTGGATGAGTTCACACTGAGCTGCAACACTGATACTTAACCTTTTCCTGTGACCCTTATATTTGAATGACTTCTCTAAATCGACCCTATATTTCTTTTTCCCTTGCCCTGAACCCTTCCACAAGGTTTCGTGTGAGTCTCATCAAAGCAATTCAGGTTGGCCTTACCTCGCGAACTTAACTTTTGACCTATTGTTCCGAAAAACAACAAGTTAACCCCTCGGCTCATCCACATCCAGATAAAAATTGTGCCAGTCATTTGCACACCCATACTCACGGGCTGAACTTTGACCTTGCCCTGTAGTATTAACTTTCAAGTAATTATTTTCAAAATCCATTCCCTTCATTCATTTGTTTAAACTAAATAAAAACTGTTTAACTTAATCTTGCTGGCCCAGAATTTTACCTATACCTGTGATCTTAGTCTTTGACCTATTGTTCACAGTAACAATACTTTTACTCCTTGGCTGACCCTCAATCTTTTCACCAAGGCTGACTATAATCTGCAGAAAATCGGAGTAATTTTGTACACACACACACACACACACACACACACACACACACACACACACACACACACACACACACACACACACAAGAAGAAAGACTAAATAAACTGAATCTACCAACACTACAGGAGAGAAGGAATAGAGGTGACATGATAATGCTATATATGTGCATATCAGGAAAGGAGAAAATAGACATAAATGATTACTTAACATATGGAGAAGCATCAGCAAGAGGACACTGCAAAAAACTGCATAAGAAGAGAGGTGATAAAGACGTAAGGAAATTCAGTTTCCCAAACAGAGCAATTGATCAATGGAATGCACTACCGAATGAAATAGTGTGTGCCAAAACAATTCACAAATTTAAGGATATGTACGATAAATATGGTTTAAGACACGGGACAGTATGAGCTTGACTCATTCCTGTAAAGATACAATTAGGTAAGAACAATTAGGTAAGAACACACACACGCACACACATAAGTCGAGTAAAACAATACAACCTTTCGTATTGCTAGAGAAACTATATTAATGATACGTAAGTCATAATAATAATAATAATAATAATAATAATAATAATAATAAAAATGATGGTAATAAGGTAACCGGTATGCCATGACATGTCCTGCACAGAGTCCAAGTAAATAAGTCATCATCATCATCATCATATGTCGCAGTTATCAATGGGGTTGGCATGCTTCAGAAATTAGAAAATTGCAGAGCAAAAGTAGGCGTTTCAATATCTTCGCCTAAATGAGATTTGATCTTGCCAATTTAACGTCTTCGGTTAGAGAAGTCTTGGCTAATGTAAAAATATTAATTTGGAGGCAACGAGAACAGCCTTAATTAGACGACATTGGCCATTTGTGGAATTAAACTGTTCAGGTGCACTTAAACAAAGAAGTAAAGACATTAAAAGTAAAAAATTTCTATGAAGAAAAAGAAAGAAACATTAGTCACACACACACACACACACACACACACACACACACACACACACACACACACATTTCCGCGTCCATTTATGGCCTGCCAACCACTGCCATCGGGACACGCAACATGGCCACTAATGGAATTCCACTTTGTTGTTTCCTTTAAGCACTTTCCCAACGTATTCATTACCCATTCGTCCTCTGTTTGCATATCTACCTAATTGAGTGATTATCTTTATTCTTCGAGTCAAAGGGGAAGGAATAGACATGTTAACCTGAGGCGTCCCGACGACATATGGATACGTTTCCATGTTTTGTCACGGTGACACCCGACAATGTATTCATATGTTTTGCTATTGTGAGGTCCTTCATTTGCACATTTTTCAAGTTTCATGGGTGATTTTTGGTAGGCATATGTGGGAGACCTTCCTCTTCCCAATGCCAGGTGGGGATAATACCTGGCCCGACTTGATCCCCCTTCCGCTCCTGCACACCATTTTCTCGGCAATTCACCTGTTAGCAGTGACCTGGCCAGTATAGACTTGTCACACCACGGTCTCTCCAATAACGAAATTCAAGGCGAAAGCGATTCCCGAGGTGGAGGACAAAGGAAGAAAGAAGCCAGAGGAAGAAACAAGCTGAAGTGATGAGGCAGTATCGTCGTAAAGGAAGGTGCCATATGTTGATGTTTTTGGTGAGTGAACAACGCTTATATCGCCTATAATACGGTGTAAAAACCAATATACTCTTGTACTACATATAAATTCGTACCAAAACAATAAATATTTACAAATAATGAGTGGTTTGGAATAGTTACCACTCCCAAGAAAACGTCTTCTCTGGAGCCTGGCCTGAGAGAACACGGTATGAAGGTATGAGTACTGTTACCTGTATTTGGTATTTCTAAACCCTTCAGCCAGCCATCTGGGTTAACACACACTCACATACAATCGTATTTATTTAATCAGTGACTAATCCCACTCCTATATCCCTTAAGGCCTTTAGCATTTCAGCGGACAACCCAGACACACCTGTTGCCCTCCCCAGCTGCACCCTGTCAATTGTCTGCTCACAGAAGCAGCATCAGTCAAAGGTAAGTTGCTGAACACTGGATCTGCGGACAAATCTTACTTGCTCCAGTCAAATTCCTCAATGAGCAATCGGTTATAATGCTCTCTCCATACGTCTTCAAAATCTTCACTGTCCACTACAAATTTTCCATCATCATTCTTCGCACACTGCTCACCAAGAATATCCCTGTTTTTCCTTTTCATCTGATGTGCCACCTTAAATACCAGATTCTTCCTTTCAGTGCCATTTAGCTTATCCAGTAAAAGTCTCTGAGACACAGATTTTGCCCTTCGCTTGTCAGCCAAGTATTCTTTTCTATTACCACCCCTTTTCCATTCCCGGAAAAGTCTTATTTTCTCCTCAACTGCAGCTTCTACACCCTCAACCATCTACCATGTTACCTTATGTCTTGGAGGATCCCTTGTCTATCCACACAACGAATCAGTAACTCTCAGGAAATTGTTCTTGAGAGTTCTGTACTTCTTGTTTACACTTCTGTCAACGCCCTCTGTTCAGCCAAAACTCTACTCATTTTGCTATAGAAGGCATCCCCCACTGCTTTGTTTTTCAACTTCCACATTGTCCTCCTAGTAGCATAAGTCCCCTTCTTCACCACCTGCTCTTTAAGCACCATGTCACACGTCAGTGATTTTTGTTGCTGGACACATAATTTGCTCCCTATAACTTTAAAACCCATCAACAAACCTCCTATCAGCCCTCCCGACCAGGAAGTAGTCAATCTGGCCACTATTTCCCGCAGACTCATATGTCATCAACCTACTCTCTCCATGCCTAAAATGCATGTTGTGCATAGTCATGGTCATTGCCTCCCCAAATTAAAGTATCCTTTCCCTTCCACATTCCTCGTACCATATGTGCATTCCCTATGTACCTCTTCATATCCTTCAGCTGCTTCACCCACATGACCATTTAAGTCCTCTTCCAAACCTATAATCTCATCATTCCTCATACTACTTACCACAAGTATCAAGACATTTTTTTTTTTTTTTTTTTTTATCATCCAAGCCAGCCACTGGAACCTACACCTATAAAATGAAAGTGTGAGTGTACCCAACAATATTTTCATTGTTTTAGTGCTTCCATTCACTATCATTACATTCATAACACATTCCATCCATTTTTCCTCAACCAGCACACGCACAACCACCACATCCATCTTCACTTCCCTGCCAAAATACACTGTACCTACAATCCTTCCCGAGAATCATTCTGGCTGAACCTTCCCTGTACCTAACTTCCTGGACACAACCAACATCTACCCACCTCCTACACATAGGCTACACCACTTCCCCAGCTCTACCCTTCAGACTACCTACATTACACGAAGCCACTCTGAACTCCTTAGGTAATTTTAAATGTTCAGGCTTGCTTTTCCTTTGTCTCATTTTTTGTCGTAAGATCATAAAATAAATGAGGAGACTGATCACAGGCCCCACCCACGCACCCAGTCACAAGTCCAGGCATGGGACTTGGGACCCATAGCCCATCAGCCGTGGCCAGTGGCTGTGACAGTGGCCTCGGGGCACCCTGACAGACAGCTACTGGGACACCCACCAAATGTGCCTTGACATTGTAACTGCCCCGCCATTATGCACCCAGTGATAGAGCAGTGTCCTATACTCATTTTTTTTTTTTTTTTTTTAAATCGAGGCGAAGATGTACTTGACAGATTGACAACGACTGGGTGAATGCAATATGTCCGAATAACTTTTTTACTAACCCAATTTTCTCCCTAAAATATATGTTAGGTCAATTAATAATGCAAATGAGTTAAGATATTATGAAGTAATGTTGAATTCAGCCAATCATCTCCAACCTGTCAAGTGCATCTTCGCCTTGATTAAAAAAAAAAAAAATGAGTTTAGGGCGCTACCCCCATGTTCGGGCCCCTTTCTATCAAGCGGAACCTGCAGCCTGGGAACCGCAATCTCCTGTATCCTCTGGCACAGATCTGAGCCCAGTCCCATCCCTGTCCCCAAAACTATGCTGGTGGAGCTAGTGCCATGACTCCCATCTGGTCCATGTGTACCCTTGCTGACGTCAACTCCTGTGACGTAGTGAAGTACCATAAGTTGTGTGGCATGTAAAACGCATCTAGAGTTACTTGTGCATGAGATAGTGAAAGAAAAGTGTTTGGGAGAGTACGCTGGCCTACTTTACTTGTTAGTGTCATGCTAAAAAGTTCAGTAAAGGGGAATGGTCAGGATATCCTGATGGATAGTGAAACAGGAGATCCAGCTATCTCAATCAACAGCATTGCCATCCTCCTAGGGAGTACTGCCCTTATCGACTGGTGCTGCAGTCTACTCCCTCTAATGAGACAAGGTAGTAATATACATTCAGACGTACTGTGCATTTTGAGCCCCACTGAACCTTAAGAGAGGAGGTAACAGACAAGCAGATAGGAAGGCAGTGTGTAGGTAGGCAGGTAGGCAGGCAACATGATGAAGCCAAGCTCAAGAGAGAAGGAAATGGGGTTAGCAAAGTCATGGATGTTAAAGTGGAGAAGTTTAGCTGTGAAGGACAGGGCGAGGAGGTGAATTGTCAGGTTAATTTGAGGGTGGAGGTATAGGCAGAAGGAGAGAGAGAGAGAGAGAGAGAGAGAGAAACATGTTTGTAAAAACAGAGGACGACCACCAAATAGCCTGAGAAAGAGGACACACACACACACACACACACACACACACACACACACACACACACACACAAAGGGAAATTCTCTTAACTCTGGAGATCCAATTCCATTACGGGACAGATCTCGGTACCCCAAAAGAAGGAGGTCCTTCTCCGAGCTCTCTTTCCGGCTTGCACCAGTCTCTTACCCCGAAGTGCTGCCTCCTTGTGCTGACTGGAATTCGTATTTCTAAAGCTGATGTGACTGTATGTGTGGGTGTGTGTATAAACGCTCATGACTGGCGGTTTGACGGGAAAAATATATGGTTGAGGGAGTGAAAAAAAAAAAAGAAAAAAGAAAAAAAGAAAAAAAGAGGTAGGATGAGCGACTGGGGGAAGAAGAATTGGAGTTATATTTTACTGATTTAGGAAAAACAGTGGCGCCTCTTCCTCAGTCATTTATTCTGTACGTTACACCTGCATTGATACCAATACGTCATTACTAACCTACAATACGCAAAGCAAATCGCTAAGGGGAAGAATGTAAAACTTCCATACCACCTTCAATACGACTTGCTACACCAGGTGGAATCCCCCCCAAAAAAAAAGGCATTTCTGTCCTAACCAAGTAACTACCTCTTATTCATTTATAAACCTCACTCCCTTACTTTTCACCAAGTTGTCTCAACGTTATTCCTAGGACTGTATACTTGTGAGCTTCATCAGTTCCATTTAACTCTCCATCCTTACAATTTTTTCCATGCATAGAGAACCTTACTTTTCTCCAGTGTGTTCCTTAAGTAAACCGTGTGTGCACAGAAAAGGACCCTATTTGTGTATTTGCAAAAAGACCATGTACTTTTAGTTATATTATACGCATTCTCGCATTTACCTTGTACTTTTAACCCCTTAACCACGGAGGCGTCACTTTCATGACACTCGGGCACAGTGGATCATACTGCGGGGCGTCACTTTCTTGATTCTGTGTTATTTCGAATTTGCCTAGGCTTTCAAGTGGTGGCTTGTATCATTTATGAATACTGCTAGCGCCCAACAATAGTCAGCACTGCTAATGTCATCTGTACTCTCATCCATTGTTGACAAGTTAGCCATTTTTCCCCGTTCTTGACTCCCCTCCCTACCTCCCCTCCATTACCCTCTCCTCTCGCCTGCCTGGCCGCACTGCGCTAAGCAAATCTTCCCTGGATTTTTCCAATGACTTCGTCCATTGAAATGAGCCCTATGCCCTATTCTTATACAAAATAATATATATAAAAAGAAATAAGGTAGCTGATAGTGCCATACACCTGGAATTAGCTAATTATCACCTGGCAACACCCCACATACACTCATTCACTACTTTTCCCTGGTAATTTCCCCTTCAAATATGCCATATGATCTATTCCCGTAATAAAAATATATATAAGAAACGAAGGGAGAAGCCTAAGTGACTCCTCTCCTTTCACTGATCCACCTGGTGAACAAGCCTACACCTTTTCTATCCTTAATGACCTAGAGCAGCTTGTACAACACCCAACCCGTATCCCTGACCGCCTCGGAGAGAGCTCCAACATACTTGATCTCTTCCTTACAACTAATCCTTCTGCTTACACTGTTAATCTTTCCTCTCCATTGGGCTCCTCTGATCACAACCTTATCACCTTAACCTGTCCTATTGCTCCGGTACGGCCTGCGGACCCTCCAAAAAAACGTCGTCTCTGGCACTTCGGAGCTGAGGATAGGGAGGCCCTCAGGCAGTACTTCTTTGATTTTCCCTGGAATGATTATTGCTTCCATGGCAGGGAGCCATCTGGGTGTGCCTTGCACATTACGGAGGTTATTCTCTCGGGCATGGAAGCATACATTCCTTTCTCATATCCTTTGACCAATGCACGAAAGCCTTGGTTTAATCACGCTTGTTCTAATACTGTCCGCAACAAGGAGAGGACCTATAAAAGGTACCGGAGCCAACCCACCCCTGAATCACATCTTTTATACATTTCTGCCCGGAATCATGCTAAGTCTGTTCTTCGCTCTGCTAAAAATAAATTCATCCGTACAAAATGCTCTCAACTCTCTAACTCAAACTCTTCCCGCTCCTTCTGGCACCTTGCCAAAATCCTTTCTAACAACTTTACCTCATCATCCTTCCCTCCTCTTTTCTACTCTGATGGCTCTGTAGCTATTTCTTCTACTGATAAAGCAGATCTCTTCGCTCAGACTTTCTCCTCCAATTCCAACTTAGACGATTCCGGTGCTGTTCCTCCCTCACTTCCCTCCCCTGACTTCCTCATGGCTAACATTAAAATTTCTTCAGCTGATGTATTTTCTGCCATTGCTGGCCTCAGCACTAATAAGGCATATGGGCCTGATGGAGTCCCTCCTGATGTTCTCAAGAACTGTGCTTCTGTACGTACTCCCTGCCTAGGCAAACTCTTTCACCTTTGTCTGTCAACTTGTACCTTTCCTTCTTGCTGGAAGTTTGCTCTCATTCAGCCAGTCCCAAAGAAGGGTGACCATTCCCAACCCTCTAACTATCGTCCAATTGCTTTAACATCCTGTATCTCAAAAGTTTTTGAGTCTATTCTTAATAGAAAAATTTTAAAGCATCTTTCCTATCATAACCTTCTTTCTGATCGTCAGTATGGGTTCCGTCAGGGACGCTCCACAGGTGATCTTTTCACCTACCTTTCAGACTCCTGGTCATCCTCCTTTCGGGACTTTGGCCAAAGCTTTGCCATTGCACTTGACATCTCAAAGGCTTTCAATCGAGTCTGGCATAAATCTCTAATTTCCAAACTGCCCTCTTACGGTTTCTATCCTTCTATCTGTGCCTTCACCTCTAGCTTCCTTTCTGGTCGTTCTATAGCCGCTGTTGTAGGCGGCTATCGTTCTTCTAGATCTATTAACAGTGGTGTTCCTCAGGGCTCTGTCCTATCACCAACTCTCTTCCTTTTATTCATCAATGACCTTCTAAGCTGTACATCTAACCCTATCCACTCACACGCTGATAACTCCACCCTTCACCTTTCCATTCGATTCCCACAAAGTCCATCTCAGCAGTTACTTCAACAGGCAAAGGATGAAGCTATGGCACACCTAATGTCAGACTTGGCTCGTATCTCTGACTGGGGTAAAAATAATCTGGTTGTTTTTAATGCATCAAAGACTCAATTTTTGCACCTATCAACCCGACAAAATCTTCCACAGGTATACGCACTTATGTTT
Organism: Coenobita brevimanus; assembly: GCF_032717465.1. Taxonomy (NCBI): domain Eukaryota; kingdom Metazoa; phylum Arthropoda; class Malacostraca; order Decapoda; family Coenobitidae; genus Coenobita; species Coenobita brevimanus. The sequence goes on from NC_136971.1 coordinate 37,031,469, forward strand.
AATAATACTCAACTTTTTTTTTTTTTTTTTTATGTGTCCGACTCTGGGCAAATAACCAGCATCATTGTTGAACATGCTTGGGGTTTCATTTGCTCGGGACTTGTCTTGGAAAGATCATATTACATCTGTTGTAAAATCTGCTTCCAATCGATTGGGTGTGCTAAGCCGACTCCGTTCCTTCTGTGCCCCAGCACAATTGTTGACTCTATACAGGGGTTTTATCCGCCCCTGTGTGGAGTACAACTCACATGTATGGGGAGGCTCCCCACATACAGCTCTTCTCAATAGGGTGGAGTCAAAGGCTTTTCGTCTCATTAACTCTCCCCCTCTTACTGACTCCCTTCAACCTCTGTCTCTTCGCCGCAGTGTTGCATCTTTATCTCTTTTCTATCGCTACTTCAATGGTCACTCTTCCTCTGAACTGTCTGCATGCATTCCTCCACTTCTACAACGGGCGCATAGCACCCGTCTAGCAGCAAACTCTCACCCTTTTTCTGTCCAACTCTCTAATGCAAGAGTTAACCGTTACTCCCAGTCTTTCATTTATGCAAGAGGTCAACTCTGGAACTGTCTCCCTCTGTCTGTATTTCCTGCTTCCTATGATCTCCAGTCTTTCAAACGCAGTGTGTCCAGGCATCTCGAAATGAATGGATCTTGAATTTGGCTCTCTCTTGTATTCTGTTTATCTCTTGGAAGGAACAGTATTGTGGGCTCATTGCCTTTGGTTCCTTCTTCCTCACAAAAAAAAAAAAAAAGGAACTATCTAATTTATTATGTATGTATCTAGATTTCCTACCAATGATTTCATAGCATATAAATTAGCAGCTGTCACCACACTGACATTGTCAATCCTTGGTTGCCCGTATACACCACGTCATTCAGTTCCTTGTTGTCCTCTGAGGTGAAATCATGTCGCACTTGTGCCCTGCCATTTCCGCCGCTTCTGTGCCCATTGCAAAGGCCCCTGTGACCTCTACCCCTACTAAACCTCGTAGCAGTAAAGGACTAAGTGACTCTGCTGTTGAACGTGAACTGGCAGAATTATCTATGATAATGATGGATAGTGACTTTGATCTTTCAGGTGAATCGTGTGATGAGCCTGGGGAGGAAATTGTGACAGAAACTGCCAGTAAGAGTGTTTCAGTGTCCCAAGTTCGTCCTAGCTCCAAGGGAAGAGAGCCCTTAGTGCAGCAAGGGAAGGAATTTGGGAAGGGAGTGAAGAGGAGGCGGGTTAGCCCCATCATCATCATATGTCGCAGTTATCAATGGGGTTGGCATGCTTCAGAAATTAGAAAATTGCGGAGGAAAAGTAGGCGTTTCAATATCTTCGCCTAAATGAGATTTGATCTTGCCAATTTAACGTCTTCGGTTAGAGAAGTCTTGGCTAATGTAAAAATATTAATTTGGAGGCAACGAGAACAGCCTCAATTAGACGACATCGGCCATTTGAGGAATTAAACTGTTCAGGTGCACTTAAACAAAGAAGTAAAGACATTAAAAGTAAAAAATTTCTATGAAGAAAAGAAAGAAACATTAGTCACACACACACACACACACACACACACACACACACACACACACACACACACACACACACACACACACACACATTTCCACGTCCATTTATGGCCTGCCAACCACTGCCATCGGAACTCGCAACATGGCCACTAATGGAATTCTACTTTGTTGTTTCCTTTATGCGCTTTCCCATTTTATTCATTACCCATTCGTCCTCTGTTTGCATATCTACCTAATTGAGTGATTATCTTTATTCTTCGAGTGTAAGGGGAAGGAATAGACATGTTAACACGAGGCGTCCCGACGACGTATGGATACGTTTCCATGTTTTGTAACTGTGACACCCAACAATGTATTCATATGTTTTGCAATTCCGAGGTCCTTCATTTGCACATTTTTCAAGTTTCACGGTTGATTTTTGGTAGGCGTATGTGGGAGACCTTCCTCTTCCCAATGCCAGGTGGGGATAATATCTGGCCCCACTTGATCCCCCTTCCCCTCCTGCACACCATTTTCTCGGCAATTCACCTGTTAGCAGTGACCTGGCCAGTATTGACTTGTCACACCACGGTCTCTCCAATAACGAAATTCAAGGCAAAAGCGATTCCCGAGGTGGAGGACAAAGGAAGAAAGAAGCCAGAGAAAGAAACAAGCTGAAGTGATGAGGCAGTATCGTCGTAAAGGAAGGTGCCATATGTTGATGTTTTTGGTGAGTGAACAACGCTTATATCGCCTATAATACGGTGTGAAAACCAATATACTCTTGTACTACATATAAATTCGTACCAAAACAATAAATATTTACAAATAATGAGTGGTTTGGAATAGTTACCACTCCCAAGAAAACGTCTTCTCTGGAGCCTGGCCTGAGAGAACACGGTATCAAGGTAAGAGTACTGTTACCTGTATTTGGTATTTCTAAACCCTTCAGCCAGCCATCTGGGTTAACACACACACACATACAATCGTATTTATATAATCAGTGACTAATCCCACTCCTATATCCCTTGAGGCCTTTAGCATTTCAACGGACAACCCAGACACACCTGTAGCCCTCCCCAGCTGCACCCTGTCAATTGTCTGCTTACAGCAGCAGCAGCAGTCAAAGGTTAGTTGCTGAACACTGGATCTGCGGACAAATCTTACTTGCTCCAGTCAAATTCCTCCATGAGCAATCGGTTATAATGCTCTCTCCATTCCTCTTCAAAATCTTCACTGTCCACTACAAATTTTCCATCATCATTCTTCGCACACTGCTCACCAAGAATATCCCTGTTTTCCACTTCATCTGATGTGCCACCTTAAATACCATATTCTTCCTTTCAGTGCCATTTAGCTTCTCCAGTAAAAGTCTCTGAGACACAGATTTTGCCCTTCGCTTGTCAGCCAAGTATTCTTCTCTATTACCACCCCTTTTCCATTCCCGGAAAAGTCTTATTTTCTCTTCAACTGCGACTTCTACACCCTCAACCATCTACCATCTTACCTTATGTCTTGGAGGATCCCTTGTCTATCCACACAACGAATCAGTAACTCTCAGGAAATTGTTCTTGAGAGTTCTGTACTTCTTGTTTACACTTCTGTCAACAGCCCTCTGTTCAGCCAAAACTCTACTCATTTTGCTATAGAAGGCATCCCCCACTGCTTTGTTTTTCAACTTCCACATTGTCCTCCTAGTAGCATAAGTCCCCTTCATCACCACCTGCTCTTTAAGCACCATGTCACACGTCAGTGATTTTTGTTGCTGGACACGCACTTTGCTCCCAATAACTTTAAAACCCATCAACAAACCTCCTATCAGCCCTCCCGACCAGGAAGTAGTCAATCTGGCCACTATTTCCCACAGACTCATATGTCATCAACATATGAGTCTGTGGGAAATAGTGGCCTAAAATGCATGTTGTACATAGTCATGGTCATTGCCTCTCCAAATTAAAGTATCCTTTCCCTTCCACATTTCTCGTACCATATGTGCATTCCCCATGTACCTCTTCATATACTTCAGCTGCTTCACCCACATGACCATTTAAGTCCTCTTCCAAACCTACAATCTCATCATTTCTCATACTACTTACCACAAGTATCAAGACATCCCAGAATCTGTTTTTTTTTTTTTTTTTTTTTTCCATCATCCAAGCCAGCCACTGGAACCTACACCGATAACATGAAAGTATGAGTGTACCCAACAATATTTTCATTGTTTTAGTGCTTCCATTCACTCTCATTACATTCATAACACATTCCATCCATTTTTCCTCAACCAGCACACGCACAACCACCACATCCATCTTCACTTCCCTGCCAGAATACACTGTACCTATAATCCTTCCCGAGAATCATTCTGGCTGAACCTTCCCTGTACCTAACTTCCTGTACACAACCAACATCTACCCACCTCCTACACATAGGCTACACCACTTCCCCAGCTCTACCCTTCAGACTACCTACATTACACGAAGCCACTCTGAACTCCTTAGGTAATTTTAAATCCTCAGGCTTGCTTTTGCTTTGTCTCATTTTTTGTCGTAAGATGGTAAAATAAATGAGAAGACTGATCACAGGCCCCACCCACGCACCCAGTCCCAAGTCCAGGCATGGGACTTGGGACCCATAGCCCATCAGCCGTGGCCAGTGGCTGTGACAGTGGCCTTGGGGCACCCTGCCAGACAGCTACTGGGACACCCACCAAATGCGCCTTGACACTGTAACTGCCCCGCCATTATGCAGCCAGTGATAGAGCAGTGTCCTATACTCATTTTTTTTTTTTTTTTTTTAAATCGAGGCAAAGATGTACTTGACAGGTTGGCGACGACTGGGTGAATGCAATATGTCCGAATAACTTTTTTACTAACCCAATTTTCTCCCTAAAATATATGTTAGGTCAATTAATAATACAAACGAGTTAAGATATTATGAAGTAATGTTGAATTCAGCCAATCATCTCCAACCTGTCAAGTGCATCTTCGCCTCGATTAAAAAAAAAAAATGAGTTTAGGGCGCTACCCCCATGTTCGGGCCCCTTTCTATCAAGCGGAACCTGCAGCCTGGGAACCGCAATCTCCTGTATCCTCTGGCACAGATCTGAGCCCAGTCCCATCCCTGTCCCCAAAACTATGCTGGTGGAGCTAGTGCCATGACTCCCATCTGGTCCATGTGTACCCTGCTGACGTCAACTCCTGTGACGTAATGAAGTACCATAAGTTGTGTGGTATGTAAAACGCATCTAGAGTTACTTGTGCATGAGATAGTGAAAGGAAAGTGTTTGGGAGAGTACGCTGGCCTACTTTACTTGTTAGTGTCATGCTAAAAAGTTCAGTAAAGGGGAATGGTCAGGATATCCTGATGGATAGTGAAACAGGAGATCCAGCTATCTCAATCAACAGCATTGCCATCCTCCTAGGGAGTACCGCCCTTATCGGCTGGTGCTGCTGTCTACTCCCTCTCATGAGATAAGGTAGTAATATACATTCAGACATACTGTGCATTTTGAGCCCCACTGGGCCTTAACAGAGGAGGTAACAGACAAACAGATAGGAAGGCAGTGTGTAGGTAGGTAAGTGGGCAGGCAACGTGATGAAGCCGAGCTCAAGACAGAAGGAAATGAGGTTAGCAAAGTCATGGATGTTAAAGTGGAGAAGTTTGGTTGTGAAGGACAGGGCGAGGAGGTGAACTGTCAGGTTAGTTTGAGGGTGAAGGTATAGGCAGAAGGAGAGAGAGAGAGAGAGAGAGAGAGAAACATGTTTGTAAAAATAGAGGACGACCACCAAATAGCCTGAGAAAGAGGGACACACACACACACACACACACACACACACACACACACACACAAAGGGAAATTCTCTTAACTCTGAATATCCAATTCCATTACGGGACAGATCTCGGTACCCCAAAAGAGGGAGGTCCTTCTCCGAGCTCTCTTTCCGGCTTGCACCAGTCTCTTACCCCGAAGTGCCGCCTCCTTGTGCTGACTGGAATTCGTATTTCTAAAGCTGATGTGACTATCTGTGTGGGTGTGTGTATAAACGCTCATGACTGGCGGTTTGACGGGAAAAATATATGGTTGAGGAAGTGAAAAAAAAAAAAAAAGAGGTAGGATGAGCGACTGGGGGAAGAAGAATTGGAGTTATATTTTACTGACTCAGGAAAAACAGCGGCGCCTCTTCCTCAGTGATTTATTCTGTACGTTACACCTGCATTGATACCAATACGTCATTACTAACCTACAATACGCAAAGCAAATCGCTAAGGGGAAGAATGTAAAACTTCCATACCACCTTCAATACGACTTGCTACACCAGGTGGAATCCCCCCCCCCAAAAAAAGGCATTTCTGTCCTAACCAAGTAACTACCTCATATTCATTTATAAACCTCACTCCCTTACTCTTCACCAAGTTGTCTCAACGTTATTCCTAGGACTGTATACTTGTGAGCTTCATCAGTTCCATTTAACTCTCCATCTTTACCATTTTTTCCATCCATAGAGAACCTTACTTTTCTCCAGTGTGTTCCTTAAGTAAACCGTGTGTGCACAGAAAAGGACCCTATTTGCGTATTTGCAAAAAGACCATGTACTTTTAGTTATATTATACGCAATCACGCATTTACCTTGTACTTTTAACCCCTTAACCGCGGAGGCGTCACTTTCATGACACTCAGGCACAGTGGATCATACTTCGGGGCGTCACTTTCTTGATTCTGTGTTATTTCGAATTTGCCTGGGCTTTCAAGTGGTGGCTTGTATCATTTATGAATACTGCTAGTGCCCAGTAATAGTCAGCACTGCTAATGTCATCTGTACTCTCATCCATTGTTGACAAGTTAGCCATTTTTCCCCGTTCTTGACTCCCCTCCCTACCTCCCCTCCATTACCCTCTCCTCTCGCCTGCCTGGCTGCACTGCGCTAAGCAAATCTTCCCTGGATTTTTCCACTGACTTCATCCATTGAAATGAGCCCTATGCCCTATTCTTATACAAAATAATATATATAAAAAAAAAATAAGGTAGCTGATAGTGCCATACACCTGGAATTGGCTAATTATCACCTGGCAACACCCCACGTACACTCATTCACTACTTTTCCCTGGTAATTTCCCCTTGAAATATGCCTTATGATCTATTCTCGTAATAAAAATATATATAAGAAAGGAAGGGAGAAGCCTAAGTGACTCCTCTCCTTTCACTGATCCACCTGGTGAACAAGCCTACACCTTTTCTATCCTTAATGACCTAGAGCAGCTTGTACAACGCCCAACCCGTATCCCTGACCGCCTCGGAGAGAGCTCCAACATACTTGATCTCTTCCTTACAACTAATCCTTCTGCTTAAACTGTTAATCTTTCCTCTCCATTGGGCTCCTCTGATCACAACCTTATCACCTTAACCTGTCCTATTGCTCCGGTACAGCCTGCGGACCCTCCAAAAAAACGTCGTCTCTGGCACTTCGGAGCTGAGGATAGGGAGGCCCTCAGGCAGTACTTCTTTGATTTTCCCTGGAATGATTATTCCTTCCATGGCAGGGAGCCATCTGGGTGTGCCTTGCACATTACGGAGGTTATTCTCTCGGGCATGGAAGCATACATTCCTTTCTCATATCCTTTGACCAATGCACGAAAGCCTTGGTTTAATCACGCTTGTTCTAATACTGTCCGCAACAAGGAGAGGATCTATAAAAGGTACCAGAGCCAACCCACCCCTGAATCAAATCTTTTATACATTTCTGCCCGGAATCATGCTAAGTCTGTTCTTCGCTCTGCTAAAAATAAATTCATCCGTACAAAATGCTCTCAACTCTCTAACTCAAACTCTTCCCGCTCCTTCTGGCACCTTGCCAAAATCCTTTCTAACAACTTTACCTCATCATCCTTCCCTCCTCTTTTCTACTCTGATGGCTCTGTAGCTATTTCTTCTACTGATAAAGCAGATCTCGCTCAGACTTTCTCCTCCAATTCCAACTTAGACGATTCCGGTGCTGTTCCTCCCTCACTTCCCTTCCCTGACTTCCTCATGGCTAACATTAAAATTTCTTCAGCTGATGTATTTTCTGCCATTGCTGGCCTCAGCACTAATAAGGCATATGGGCCTGATGGAGTCCCTCCTGATGTTCTCAAGAACAGTGCTTCTGTACGTACTCCCTGCCTAGGCAAACTCTTTCACCTTTGTCTGTCAACTTGTACCTTTCCTTCTTGCTGGAAGTTTGCTCTCATTCAGCCAGTCCCAAAGAAGGGTGACCATTCCCAACCCTCTAACTATCGTCCAATTGCTTTAACATCCTGTATCTCAAAAGTTTTTGAGTCTATTCTTAATAGAAAAATTTTAAAGCCTCTTTCCTATCATAACCTTCTTTCTGATCGTCAGTATGGGTTCCGTCAGGGACGCTCCACAGGTGATCTTCTCACCTACCTTTCAGACTCCTGGTCATCCTCCTTTCGGGACTTTGGCGAAAGCTTTGCCATTGCACTTGACATCTCAAAGGCTTTCAATCGAGTCTGGCATAAATCTCTAATTTCCAAACTGCCCTCTTACGGTTTCTATCCTTCTATCTGTGCCTTCATCTCTAGCTTCCTTTCTGGTCGTTCTATAGCCGCTGTTGTAGACAGCTATTGTTCTTCTCCTAGATCTATTAACAGTGGTGTTCCTCAGGGCTCTGTCCTATCACCAACTCTCTTCCTTTTATTCATCAATGACCTTCTAAGCTGTACATCTAACCCTATCCACTCACACGCTGATAACTCCACCCTTCACCTTTCCATTCGATTCCCACAAAGTCCATCTCAGCAGTTACTTCAACAGGCAAGGGATGAAGCTATGGCACACCTAATGTCAGACTTGGCTCGTATCTCTGACTGGGGTAAAAATAATCTGGTTGTTTTTAATGCATCAAAGACTCAATTTTTGCACCTATCAACCCGACAAAATCTTCCACAGGTATACGCACTTATGTTTAATAATACTCAACTTAATCCTGCATCATCGTTGAACATGCTTGGGGTTTCATTTGCTCGGGATTTGTCTTGGAAAGATCATATTACATCTGTTGTAAAATCTGCTTCCAAGCGATTGGGTGTGCTAAGCCGACTCCGTTCCTTCTGTGCCCCAGCACAATTGTTGACTCTATACAGGGGTTTTATCCGCCCCTGTGTGGAGTACAACTCACATGTATGGGGAGGCTCCCCACATACAGCTCTTCTCAATAGGGTGTAGTCAAAGGCTTTTCGTCTCATTAACTCTCCCCCTCTTACTGACTCCCTTCAACCTCTGTCTCTTCGCCGCAGTGTTGCATCTTTATCTCTTTTCTATCGCTACTTCAATGGTCACTGTTCCTCTGATCTGTCTGCATGCATTCCTCCACTTCTACAATGGGCACATAGCACCCGTCTAGCAGCAAACTCTCACCCTTTTTCTGTCCAACTCTCTAATGCAAGAGTTAACCGTTACTCCCAGTCTTTCATTTATGCAAGAGGTCAACTCTGGAACTGTCTCCCTCTGTCTGTATTTCCTGCTTCCTATGATCTCCAGTCTTTCAAACGCAGTGTGTCCAGGCATCTCGAAATGAATGGATCTTGAATTTGACTCTCTCTTGTATTCTGTTTATCTCTTGGAAGGAACAGTATTGTGGGCTCATTGCCTTTGGTTCCTTCTTCCTCACAAAAAAAAAAAATGGAACTATCTAATTTATTATGTATTGTCTAGATTTCCTACCAATGATTTCATAGCATATAAATCAGCAGCTGTCACCACACACTGACATTGTCAACCGTTGGTTGCCCATATACACCGTGTCATTCAGTTCCTTGTCCTCTGAGGTGAAATCATGTCGCACTTGTGCCCCGCCACTTCCGCCGCTTCTGTCCCATTGCAAAGGGCCCTGTGACCTCTACCCCTACTAAACCTCGTAGCAGTAAAGGGCTAAGTGACTCTGCTGTTGAACGTGAACTGGCAGAATTATCTATGATAATGATGGATAGTGACTTTGATCTTTCAGGTGAATCGTGTGATGAGCCTGGGGAGGAAATTGTGACAGAAACTGCCAGTACGAGTGTTTCAGTGTCTCAAGTTCGTCCTAGCTCCAAGTGAAAGGAGCCCTTAGTGCAGCAAGGGAAGGAATTTGGGAAGGGAGTGAAGAGGAGGCGGGTTAGCCCCAGAACTATGGCCACGCATGACCCAGCCCACCATGAGTCCCGAGGTGAATCACCTCCCCACTCTCCCAGCCCCACTTCACTAATTTCTTCCTCCTCTTCAGCGGAAATTTCTCCAGAGTCTTCGTTGTCTGAGTCTCCAATAGCACCTACAGTGAAGGCAGGCTGTAGGGGACGAGGTAAATCCCTGACTCGTCGTAAAAATAGAGTAGCACCTAGAGTAAGGGCTGCTAGTGCAACACAGCAACCTAGGGTCAGTCGGAGTGACCTTGAAACAGCCCAGTCTGCCTCACAGCCACCCTCCACCCTCACCCACCCTACACCGCCACGAGAGGGAACCCTGGACGCCTTCGTGTGGACGGAAGGTTCCAATTTCGTCCCTGAACAACTCCAGTTTGACAAGAGTTCCTCAGGGATACAGCCTGCCTTCACTCTTGACGAGGATGCTGAGTGTGTGGACTTCCTTTTGGCCTTCCTCGATGACGAAGTCATGCAGCACATATGTGATGAGACCAACAGGTATGAGTCACAACGTGCTGCAAGTGGTCCAGGTGCATGAAAATGCAACAGTGGACCGTGCTAGGAGTGCAGGAGCTGTATGTGTTCTTCGCCTTCATGCTTCTCATGCCCCATTCAAAGAAGCATGAGTTGGAAGATTACTGATCCATGGACCCCTTACTACCCTCACCCACCTTCAGTAAGTACATGGCCAGAGATCGCTTCCGTAACATCAAGGGAAACCTGCACTTCACCAACAACGATGTACCTTCCCAGACTGACCCACTCTGGAAAATCAGGGTGCTTCTGAAAGAATGAAGGATAATTTTATGTCATTCTTCCACCCATTTCAGAAGGTCGTCATAGACGAATCCTTGGTTCTGTTCAGAGGACGTCTGAGGTTCGTACAGTACATTCCAAGCAAACGTCATCGCTTTGGAATCAAGTTCTTTGTACTGTGCGACTGTAAGATGGGGTACATCCTTGATTTCTTCATCTATTCAGCCAGCACTGGACAAAACACACCCCCTTGGCTTCTCAGGCTGTGTAGTGAAAGTGCTGCTTGAAAGGTATTTTGGTGGGAATCATGTGCTGTATACTGACAACTACTATACAACACCGAAACTTGCTAAATACCTTTCAGAGCACAGCATCAGCTCCTGCGGCACTGTCAAGAGCAATCGTGCCAACTTCCCCAAATTCCTCAAGGCAGGAAACTCTCAGCAAGGAAACATGCACCTACGCAAGTCTGAGAAGATGCTGGTAATATGGTGGCATGACAAGAGGATCGTGCACATGCTCAACACCGTACACAAGGCGGAGCTGAAAGACTGTGGGAAGGTTGACCATAGGACAGGCGAACCTGTGAGGAAACCTGATGCTGTCATCGGCTATAATATCAACATGCGGCTGGTGGACAACTCCGACATGATGATTGGAGAGATCGACTGCCTCAGGACGTATACTAGGTGGTACAGGAAAGTTTTTCTGCATCTCATTGACATGACAATGCTGAACGCCTTCATCCTGTACAAGATGAAGGTAAAGCCACCCAAGTCCTTCTCCCTGAGGTTGTTGGCCAGGCCTTGTGTTCAGCAGCTGCATGAGAGGTATCGTAGGGTGACAGCAACAGTTCCAAGGTGCCATTCTGTTAGACTTCCCGACGGACTTGAGCAAAGGGCGTACATGGATCGGAACAGACTGGTGCAAATGCCTGCCACAACGAAGAGAAAGGCTGCGATCCGCAGGTGCCAGGTGTGTGCACATACCACCAGATGCACACCTGAGCACAAACGCACCTTTTGACAGTGCGCTGAGTGCTAGGTTCCCCTCTGCGTAACATGCTTCTTTGATTACCACAGCCTGAAGCAGTTCTAAAACAGTGCAAGTGGAAATATAAATAATGTGTAAAAAAATGTGTAAATAGCAAATGAAAGCATTGGATGTAAATATGACTGAACAGTGGAATATAGTTTTATAAGTTATTGCAAGTGACAGTGCATAACATAGTGTAAACAAAATAGAAGTGTAAATATTGCAAATACAATAGAAAATGTAAATAGAAATGTAAATTATTAGTAATATAAGAATATGAGTACAAATACCTGAAGTAATGACAGTGAAAGTGAAACCTTGGCTCTCTATATAGTTTACTGAACGAGAAAGTGAATGCCTGGGGTGAAAATAAACTACTATTACTGAAGGAAACTTATGGATAGATACTGTAGATATATATAAGCGTAATAGTGTAATAGGAATATAAAGTGTAAGTGTGTTTATGAATGATAAATGACAGAGTACCAGCGGGGAATGAGCACGGGTGGGAAGCTCGTATGCACTCGTAATTTACATTGCTTTCACAGTGTTTTTTTTTTTTTTGGGGGGGAGTATGGATTCCAAACTACTTGAAAATCATAGAATAGTGTTTCTAGTGATAATATCAGGCTGTGGTAATCATATTACGGGGTGTTGGGAAGTGTAAAGTGGAGACTTCGTTACCCGACTTCAGAAGTCTCCACAAGTCCTACGGTTGTCGACGAAGGCTCAACAAACATCCCAGGAGAAAGCTGAATGTATGTGCCATAAGCTTTGTTAATTACAATATTCTAGGGCTAAGAACTGATTTTTGGTAAATATTTTTATAAAGTCAGGCGAAGCGCGAATATCCCCACGGGACACGCAAGGAGCGGCGAAAACATCCCTTCAGTGTAGGAGTTAAGTACGTATGCATCTTTTTTTTTTTCTTTTTTTTTTACGTGTCCGACTCTGGGCATAGGCTTCACAGCCTGCTATCAAGGCCCAGCAGTCCTTCTACATACCATACACCACCTACATGTCAACACTTCGGCGCTAACACCCACCGTCCATATTGGATACATGCTAGGGCTGTCTCTTACAGGACTGGTGTATTGGTATTAGCGGGGGTATTTTTACGGCATGTCGGCGGGTCTTCTGGTAGATCAGTAAAGCCTGATTTAATGCAATTCAAATCCTTAAACTGTTCCCTACCCCAGCCGGGATTCGAACCTGGGTCCGTTAGGACTGCAGGCCACCTCTCTACCGATTGAGCCACCGCCTCCCCTTATCTGATGGCACACAGCTACGAGAAAGCAGATACTGTGTGCTGGGTGTATATTACCCTGTGGACTATTTACTATGTGATGTTGATTGTACAGGCATGAGAACTAGATGATCTGTGTTGCGGGGGTTTGCCACAGAACTTTGTGTTGTATGGTGTTTGTCCAAACAGTGATAAATAAATTTGCTACCTTGAGGTGGAAAGATGGGGTATGTGATTGAGGCTAGTGTAAGTAGGAGGGAGGGCAGAATGATGGGGGAAGTTAGGGTGACATGGAAGGTATTGTTTGTGGCCACTCCCTCCATGATTAAGGCATCTGACTGTAGATATGAGGTTGCCTTTATTTTTAGGGTCTCATCCTCTTTCGTGGATGGCCCACATAACCGCGCCCATCCTCCCGTTTTTTATTCTCTTATATGGGCCAATGATTTCTGCTTAAAATACACAGGGGGAACAGGAATCGTGTTATTATGCAGTTAATTTTGTACCAGAAAAAGATGTATTACAAACATGCCAGGACACATCACGATTAGTGATATTTTTTTGCATTTGTTCTTTGCTGCTACTCTTCAGTACTATGTGACTTGATCGATACAACGCTGAGCAGATCTTATTGTTCAGTGCGTTTGTGTACCTGATCTTGACAGGCGACCAATGCGGAAAATACTGCCTTTGACAGATATGTCAGTCCAGTCATCATCGAATTATGAAGTCCACCAAAATTATCATAATTTTTGTATGTAAGAAAGAAGGAACCAAAGACCAGCAGCCAGCAGATTGTTCCCTCCAAGAAAAAAAAAATACAGAGAGCCAAATTCAAGATCCTTTCATTTAATTTTGAGATTCCTGAGCACATTGCTTTTGAAAGACTGGAGATCATAGGAAGAAGGAAATATAGACAAAGGAGACAGTTCCAGAGCTGACCTGTTGCATACATGAAAGACTGGGAGTAACGGTTAACTCTAGCATTATAGGGTTGGACGAAAAAGGGATGAGAGCTTGTTGCTAGACGGGTGTTATGCGCCCGACTTAGTGGTGGAGGGATGTAAGCAGACAGTTCAGAGAAGCAATGGCCATTGAAGTAACTATAGAAAAGAGATAAAGATACAAAAGTGCAGCGAAGAAACAGAAGTTGAAGGGAGCCAGTTAGAGGAGAAGAGTTGAAGAGACGAATAGCCTTTGACTCCACCTTGTTGAGAAGACCTGTATGTGGGAAGCCTCCCCACGCGTGAGAGTTGTACACTACACAGGGGCGATTAAAACCCGTGTATAAAGTCGACAACCATGCAGGGGTAAAGAAGACACAGAGTCGGCTTAGCATAACAAATCTTTTGGAAACAGATAGTACAAGAGGTATAATATGATCTTTCCAAGATAAATTCCGTGAGTGCAGGTTTGAGCTAGATATTGTTAAAAATCAGAAGATACTCCTGCAGAAACGTTTGTGATGTTGAAACATGTAAAAACTGAGTTTTTGATGCATTAAAAACAAGATTACTTTTGCCTCAGTCAGAGATAAGAGCCAAGTCAGACATTAGGTGTGCCATGGCCTCATCCCTTGTGTGTTGAAGTAACTGCTGAGATGGACGCTGAGGGAAACGAATGGAAAGGTGAAGAGTGGAGTCATCAGAATACGAGTGGATGGGGTTAGATGTACAGCTTAGAAGGTCATTGATGAATAAAAGGAAGAGAGTAGGAGACAGGACAAAGCCCTGAGGAACACTGTTATTGATAGCTGTATGAGAAGAACGGTGGCCGTCAAAAACAGCAGATATAAAGAGACCAGAAAGGAAGCTAGAGATGAAGGCGCAGACAGAAGGATAGAAACCGTAAGTGGACATTTTGGAAATTAAAAAAGTTATGCCAAACTCGATCGAAAGGCTTTGAAATGTCAGGTTCAATGGCTAAGCTTTCACCAAAGTCCCGAAAAAAGGATAACCAGGAGCCTGAAAGGTATGTGAGAAGATCGCCAGTAGATTGTCTCTGGCGGAACCCATACTGACGATCAGAAAGAAGGCTGCAGAATGAGAGATATGCGTATATATACTCAGCCACATGGAATCAACACAACATGATCTTAAACACGACCACCATGTCATAAATATCATTAAATGGTCAGGAATCTAAAAACCATCATATGACCATAAGCTTCACCATATAGTCATAGCCACCACCACATGGCAGTAAGGACAATCATATATTCAGTAACAGTACAACATGACCATAAACACCGGGACTTGATCACCAGTAACATCACACCGTCATAATCATAAACACTTACGGTTAGTCATAATCATCATCACATTACTGTAAACACAGCCACTGGTCATAAACAACACCACGAAGTCAAATACCATCCCACTGTTATAGTAATTAACGCAATCGTGTGCTGATAGCCAGGAACATCACTGCATGACCGTAATACCTGATGGTCATATTGTATGTGGCTGTCATAACATTAATCAAAAACAGTACATGAATGGTCGTAAACACCCTTTCGTAATGTCAGATTCCCCTCCTGTTATGAAAAACGAGTCATTTACTACCTCCTCTAATTTATATACTAGCTCTATCGTTATTGTTTGGTTTGTGTAATTCGGCTTACCTCCAAGAAGATAATCTTGTGTGAGTTCGAGCGGTAGGACCTTGTC
>NC_136971.1:37049349-37064349 GCF_032717465.1 Coenobita brevimanus
ATATGGACGTCCTCTGGCTTCAGTCTCGGAGTTGTATATTGGAGAATACTACTTCTCTTGACATGAGATGTATGGTCATCCGTCTGCCATAGGAATACTGGGGCTCCGAGAAAGGACTGTCTTGTCGCTGCACAGATTTGAATACAAAAATAAACTGAAAAAAGAAGCAACCATAAAGAAGTTTAACATAGAATTTTTAAAAATGGTCGATTTCATTACTTTGGCAATCAGTTACCCCTGGAATTCTGAGACTCCTTCCCTTTACCATGCAGCTCCCAGTCCTAACATGTACTCTCGTGCTCTCCTCAGTTCCTCGCCTAGAAGTAGCCTTAACTTATTTCCAGGTCCTTTCATTCCCTCACCTCTTCCTCCTAGCTACAACTTATCCTCATCTCATTTAGTCTTCTCATCTTCTCTCCTACTCTCATCTTCCCTTACCCTACCATCAATCACTTCCTTCAGCTGCCATCCTCCTCTCTCACTCTTCCAGATCCCTCTCTAATTCCTTCCCCTCTAATTTTTTTCTCTCCTTTGAACTTCTACCCTAATTATTCCTTTTTTAATTCTATAATCTATTTAATCTTAGCACTCCTGTTCTTATCTTCTTTGTCTATTTCTCTTCCACTCTCCTCTATCCCTACTCCTCCCACCTTACCTACTAAATCTCATCTTTTCCTGCCTTCATTAATTTCATGTCAGTCCCTCGTCATCCTCATCCAATCCTTATTCCACTTCACTATCGCTTTCTCTGATCCCTCAAACAACTTCCTCGCCCACGTTTATCTCATCCAACCATCTCACTACACCGCTGATAAGCAAGCGTCATTCCCAAACCTTCTCCATATTCGAGATGCTTTAAAAATTCCATTATCTCACCAACCTATCGGGCTGATCAGAAAAAGGTGTTTTTGGTAGTGATTTGCTTGCGAGTTTACCTGTGTTACAGTGAAGGCACGCTCGCGCATGTGTGTGTATATGTGTGTGTGTGTGTGTGTGTGTGTGTGAGAGAGAAAGAGAGAGAGAGAGAGAGAGAAAGTGTGTGTGTGTGTGTGTGTGTGTGTGTGTGTGTGTGTAATTACGAATAAATAGTGTATATTGCCATTACAGACTGTACTCAAGAATACCCAAGCCAGTTCATATTGTACCCTAACTGGGTTTAGATATTCGTAACGTTGTTACGTGTAAAATAAAAAATATTTCTAACATTTCCAGTCATTTTTAGTTCATGTTCTAAAGGCAAGCATGCAGTAGGAAAGGCGCTTCCATTTTACCATAACTACAGTATAATAAGCAACCTGAGTGGTAATAAGGCCAGCCTTAGCAGCTGCAGGGCAGTGCTCACTCGTTTTTTCCTCACACTGTGGGTGGAAGAATGAGGAGAATTCACTTCAGAAGATATCTATCTTCTTCATATTTGCTGGTACACACCAGTATTAAAACTTACTCAAGTAATCCTGAAGTTAGTGCAATAGCAATAATAAACTGCTGAAACATTACTGAGCCCATAATGAAATTATAGGTACAGTGCTCATGCCGTATTAAACTAAAACAGTACTGAAACCGTACTGAAACTATTGAAGTCTTACTGAAGCAGAAAGCAAGTAGTCGTTCGTTGAGAGCTGGAGACAATGTACTGTAGTATACAGGCACTAGGCAATTTTCGCCAATCTGGTGTTTGTCACCCACCACCTCATGTGAAAATGTTTTATTGTTCTGTTCGCTTAAAAGACGTGTAATATTGTCAATCCCTTCAGGAAATTCTAGCTGGTGCAGCATAGAAATACAAAAGCATGGTGCTGGTCATGAGGAAATGTTATGGAAAGGGTGAAGAGCCATAGTGGTGTCTGTTTCTGATACTGAGCTACGGGATATTTAAGATGACAAAAATATCCGTCAAGTTAAAATGAATGGATTATAGCTCATCCCAGGCGTTATCTAGGACGTCATGGACACAATTATACTGGTCACATCACAATTTTAAGTCCCTTCAGAACCGCGATGTCAGTTAACTTACATTCGTACTACCTCCAGATGATTCTATTCAGCTAAGGAAAGGTCTCTCAAACTGAAGTAGTTAATGATGGTTGTGTCTGTCCCATCCCGTTTGAAGAGCTGTCCTAAGCTACGTAATATCATCCAGTGGTAGCAACAACACAATGAATTACCTCAGCGTACTAAAGACGTTTGGTGTGTGCAAAACGTATTGCTAGGCGGGTGGTGGATGCACAGGAGTGGCAGATGTACAAGAGTGGCGAAAGTTGTCTATCTTTACTACAAGATCCCTTGATGGAAAATTGCAGAATGCAGATGCTCTGTCTGGTTTGTTTCCATTTGAGAGAACTGGATCATTCTCATTATTTGAAAAGTAAGTCGTGGTTACATGAAATTAGGTTAGCCTTAGTTATGAGAGAGTAAAAGTATGAGTTATGAATTAGCAATACCCTTAATTGTTCATTCATTCATTCATTCATTGCCAGACGCCATGTATCCCAAACGGGGTGGCCAAGGGCTTAGAGTTAATTGTTTTACAGGGAGGGGCACTAATCCTCCACCAACCCCACTTGACACGTAGGGATGCCAACAGCATCTGGTGTTCCCAGGCGGTCACCCATCCAAGTACTAACCAGACCCGTAATTGTGAAATAGAAATAATTCTCCTTGTTTGCAGAACAAACTGAACTTTCAGTCGCCCTACACTTGGCCATCAGCTAAGCTGAAAGAGTTATGGATCTTCTTCAAATGCAAACAAACCGACTGAACACGTATATAACAGTGTCTCACTTCTGAACAGGGCACTCACCCAACAGGACATTTATTCACTCACGATCTACAGCTCGTCAACGTTAATTTTGCGAAAATATTCGTTCTTTAGCAGCCTCTTTCCCATAGTTCAACGTCAGAGTGACACAGTATTTCGTCTCTAAATGCTTTACAATGCATTTCGCCGGGATTAGCACTACATTCTAGTTCCACTTTCCTTTTACAGTTCAGTGTTCAGTCAGGAAAGATGGAAATTTTATGAGTAGCTAAGTGAATATAGTCTGGAAGAACAGGGAATGTAGCGTGCTGAATCTTTCCATTTCTCGTCTTTCCTACACAAACGAGCATCAGATACTGGCGGAAAACTCTCAAAATATTTTTTATTTATTTTTTATTGTGTGTGTGTGTGTGTGTGTGTGTGTGTGTGTGTGTGTGTGTGTGTGTGTGTGTGTGTGTGTGTGTGTGTGTGTGTGTGTGTGTGTGTGTGTGTGTGTGTGTGTGTGTGTGTGTGTGTGAATCTCATGCCAAAGATGTTAATTCTGGCGGTCAAGCGTTGTCACATGCCTTAGCTGACTGTAGGCTAAATTGCCGGGCAGGTATGATACTTGTCACTTTACCCACATAATATAGATATGTTGTTCATTAATCCGTTCAGTGCGAGAGATCTTCTTAACGCAGAACAAAATCATCTGCATAAAGCGAGGTTAAACTATAAAGTGATGTCACTGTAAATAAAGGGTTAAGAAGATATAACCCTGTGGTGAGAGTAGTGAAACGAGGCAGGTACAGAACATACTAACTATACCACCACCAGCACATCCACTATCACCACCAACACATCCTTTACCACCACCAGCACATCCACTATCACCACCAACACATCCTTTACCACCACCAACACCAATACCACCACCACTGCCAACAACAGTACCAACAGCACCACCACCACGACCACCATCATCTCTACCACCACCAAGGGTGGCAGTAAGGTACGGTACGGTACGGAATTACTGTACGGTATGGTATTTTTCACCTGTAAGATGGGGAAATAGAAGAAGGGAAGGACGGGAGGAAGGAGTAATTGCAAGGAGAGTGGAAAGTTTACAAAAGGATGAGAAAAAAGCAGAATATAAGAGAGAGGTGGAGGAACGATTGGGCAAATATGAATTGGAGCAGATGGGAGACGTGGAAGGTGAGTGCATGATATTCACAGAAGAAATATGTGCAGCATGTGATGTGCTGTGTGGGGTGAAGAGAAGACGGAAGGGGGTGCAAGGAACAACATTGTGGAATGAAGAGGTGAGAGAGGCTGTGGCACAAAAGAAGAAAGCATACAATGAATGGATGAGAAATAGGGGCGTGGAAGAAGTTGAGAGGTGGAAGAGAGAGTTGAACGATAAGTCTATCTATCTATCTATATACCTAGGCTGCTTCCCCCAAGGAAAGGGAGGTAGCCGAGACAGGACGACACACTCCCCATTTACTCATCCATTCAAACACATTCATTCGCATCTTAGCCCCAAGGGGAGAACGGACAGATCCTCACCGCACCACACCACACAAGGGCCAACTGCGCAATGCAATCAGTGACATCCGCAGCAGGGCCCGACAGCAGAGCTGGTTTACCCCTGCCACATCATAACGGACCCATCCCCTTACCCGCACCTGACCTGACTAGCTGATCAGACCAAATGCGGGAGAATATCCCCTCAGGGCTGCGTCATCACTTATTCATTCACAGTTTCTCTCCATTTATTTCTATCACGCACAGCCACTCTTCCTTGCTCAACAGACATCCCTCTCGCATCCAGTGCTCTCTTCACACTGTCCATCCATCCTATTCGTGGTCTTCCTCTCAGCCTTACACCTCTCACATCAGATCTAGTTATCTTTTTCACCAATCGCTTATTATCCATTCTCTCCATATGCCCAAACCATCGCAATACCCTCTGCTCAACTCTACCAGCCATCTCCCGAACAATTCCAGTTCTCCTTCGCACTTCATCATTTCGCATTCGATCCATGCGCATCACTCCACACATACTCCTCAGACACCTCATCTCCATTACATTCAAACTTTTCCTCTCTGCTACACCCATATTCCATGTTTCAGCCCCATATAACGCAGTCGGTACCACAACACCCTCATACAACTTTCTCTTTACATCCATTCTAAGTGAACGACATCTAAACACTTTTTTAATTCCTCCCAGCACCTTTCCTACTTCATTTATTCTAAACTTCACTTCTGCATCTATTCTTCCATCATCAGCAACATGTGACCCTAGATATTTAAAACACTCTACCTCCTCAAGCAACTCGCCATTCAAAGCTATATTCATCCCCCTACCATCTACCAACCTCGTACACTTCATCACTTTACTCTTATTCTCATTTACTTTCAATTTCCTCCATTCACACACCCTTCCAAACTCCTCTACCAACTGTCTCAATCTCTCCTCTGAATCAGCCACCATTGCAGTATCATCTGCAAACAGCAGCTGCTTCAGATTCCACTCTCCACCATCAACATTCACCAGACTCAGACCTCCACCTAAAACTCTTGCATTCACCTCCCTTACAACACCATCCATGTAAATATTAAACAACCAAGGCGACATCACACATCCCTGTCGCAGCCCCACTCTCACAGGAAACCAGTTACTTACAGCATTTCCCACTCTTACACACGCTCTACTATATACATAAAAACTTTTCACCCCTTTTAGTAACCTACCATCAAGTCCATACAATCCTAAAACAGTCCACAAAGCCTCCCTATCAATTCTATCATACGCTTTCTCTAAATCCATGAATGCCCAAAACACATCCTTGCCTTTTGCTAAATACTTTTCACACACTTGTCTCACAGCAAACACCTGATCCACGCATCCCCTCCCTCTCCTAAAGCCACACTGCTCTTCACCAATCACTCCCTCTGTACCCTCTCTAACTCTCATAATTAACACTCTACCATAAACCTTACCTACAACACTCAACAGACTTATACCCCTAAAGCTAGTACATTCATACTTATTACCACTGCCTTTATACAACGGGACCACACAAGCATTTGCCCAGTCAATTGGCACCATACCTTTCACAAAGCACACATTCAACAATCTTACTAACCAGTCAACAATGGTCACTCCACCACCTTTCAGGCATTCCACAGCACACCCATCCATACCTGCAGCTTTCCCTGTTTTCATCTCCTTTACTGCCTTCTCCACTTCCTCCTTCGTGATCAAAGAATCATTCAACTCTCCCAACACATTTATTCCTTGCACCCTTCCATCTGCCACAATCTCAGCCACCCTTTCCTCCTCTACATTTAACAATCTTTCAAAATACTCTGCCCATCTCTTCCTTACTGCATCCATCTCAATTAACATCCTTCCATCCTCTGCTTTTACTCGTTCTTCCTTCCCAGACTCTCCCTTTCGCACCCTTTTCACCTCCTTCCAAAACATTTTCTTATTCTGTTGAAAATTCTCTGTAAGCTGCCTACCCCACCTCTCATCTGCTGCCATTTTAGCATCATGCACAGCCCTTCTCGCCCTATTCCTCTTTTCCTTATACCTTTCATATGACATCTCATCCTTCCTCTGCAGCCACACTTCATATGCACGTCTCTTCTCAGCCACAGCCATACTTACTTCCTCGCACCACCATTCACTTCCTTTTCGTACACCACCACCCACACGTCTCACACCACACACCTCTTCTGCATGCCCCACCACAGCACTCTTAAACAACTGCCATTCCTCCTCCACACTGCCATTTTCCTGATCTTTCAGTGCGTTCCACTCATCTTTCAATTTCTCCTGATACTCTATCTTTTTCTCTCGTTTATCCAACTCACTCACTTTCAAAACCTCCTGCCACACCTAACCCTCCTAGCTCTCACCCATCTCTTACCTACTCTTAACTTTCCCTCCACCAGGTAGTGATCAGACATTCCTCCACCCTCCCCTCTCAGAACTCTCACATCCAACAATCTTCCTATTACATTCCTAGACACAACCACATAGTCCATCAAAGCTCTATCAACAACCCTTCCACCCTCCTGTCTCACCCATGTATACTTATAAATATCTTTCTTCTCAAACAGCGTAATTCCAATCACCATCTCTCGCTCAACACACATCGCTATCATTCGTTCCCCATTTTCATTTCTTCCAGGCACACCATGCATACCAACTACACCTTCAACTGCTACATTTCCCACTCTAGCATTCAGATCTCCCATCATTACCACATTCACATTCGCTCTAAAACTCTGCAGACACTCATCAACATCATTCCAAAAAGACTTCCTCTCTTGTTCATCCCTTTCACTACCAGGCCCATATGCACTCACAAACACCCACAACTCACGTTCAAATTTTGCTTTCACCCACATCAGTCTCGATGACACCTCCTTCCATTCGATCACACACTGCTGTACTTCCGGACTCACTAACAAGGCCACACCTTCTCTTGCCCTTCCTCTATCAACACGTGACAATCTTCCATTCACACTTCCAAACATAGACTCACCCTTCCCTTTCATCTTCGTTTCACTCAAAGCTAACACATCCAACTTTCTTCTCACAAACATTCTTCCAATCTCCTCTCTTTTAGCCTCAATCGTACTACATCCACGCACATTCATAGACCCAGTCTTCAGGGTACGGGGATAACTCCATCCCCCATCCCTTTCTCTGGCCTGTCTCTTTTTAGGAACTAAAAAACAGAGGAGGGGGTCCCTAGTCCCCTCACCCCGACCCTTTTAGTCGCCTTTTACGACACGCAGGGAATACGGTGGCAGTATTCTTCCTAACACAACCTGGCCGCAGAGTAGTAGTACCACCCCATAGTGCGGCCAGATTGTGTCCCCCCCCACCACAGGGGGGGATGAGGAATTTGGAAGGAATCTGAGTGTAAAGTGGAGGGACTGTAAGAAAATGTTCTGGAAAGAGGTGAGGAGAGTAAGACAGGGTGGCAGTGAATTAGTAGGAGAGTGAAAGATAAAGATGGTAGATTACTAGTGGAGAAGGGAGAAAAAGTGAGCAGATGGATAGCACACTTTAAGGAATTGTTGAACATAGAGAATGAAAGAAATGCGAGTATAAGTGGCTGGGGAATGGCTGGGAGAAGGAGGGAGGTGAGACGACAGGAAGAAATCAGTAGGATAGAAGTTATGGAAGCAATGAAGAAAGTCAAATTGGGGAAAGCCCCAGGAATTGATGGAGTGTGTGGTGATATACTGAAGCATGGGGGAGAGATAGTAGTAGAATGGATGTGGAAGATGTGCAGATTGGCCTGGGAGGGAGGTAGATTCCCGAAGGATTGGAAGTCAGGTATAATTATTCCCTTGTACAAAGGAAAATGGGAAAAAGAAGTGTGTGGTAATCATAGGGGCATTTGCCTTCTTAGTGTAATAGGAAAAGTGTATGGTGTGATACTTATTGACAGAGTTAGAGAAAGAACAGGGGAATCAGTTGGGGAAGAACAGGGAGGTTTTAGGAAGGGAAGAGGTTGTGTAGATCAGATATTGATTCTTAGATCTTTAGTGGAAAAGTTTCTAGAGAAGGGAAAGAAGTTGAATGCCGCCTTCATGGATTTGGAGAAAGCATATGACAGGGTGGATAGACAAAGATTGTGGAAAGTATTAAGAATATATGGAGTAGATGGGAACCTGTTGAATGCTGTGAAGAGTATGTATAATGGTGCTAAGGCTGGAATGCTTGTGGATAGTGACCTGAGTGAATTTTCTCATTGAAGGTTGGGTTGAAACATGGCTGTGTCATGTCTCTATGGTTGTTCAATCTGTACATGGATGGAGTAAGAAAAGAGATACAAAGTAGGGCAGTGGATGTTGGAGTGGCCCTAGTGAGAGAGGGTATTGTTTGGAAACTCCCTGTACTGTTGTTTGCAGATGATACTGTGTTGTTAAGTGAAGACGAAGGGGAGCTGCAAGGCTTGGTGGATGAGTTAGGGAGAGTGTGTAAGAAACGGAATCTAAAGGTGAATGTAGGAAGAGCAAAGTGATGGTCTTTGAGAAAGTTGAAGACATTGAATGTACAGTGGGGTTGGATGGTGAGGAAAAGGAAAATGTGAGTATGTTTATGTACTTGGGGAGTGTGATGAGTAAGAATGGAAGTTTGGAGGGTGAAGTGCTTGAAAGGGTACAACAAGGAAGAAAGGTTGCTGGTTCCTTGAAGGCAGTGATAAGAAACAGGGGAGTGAGCATGGAAGTGAAAAAGATACTACATGTGTATTGTGATACCAACTCTAACTTATGGAAGTGATACCAACTCTAACTTATGGAAGTGAAGTTTGGACGTTGTTGGAAGGACAGATGTCAAGAGTGAGAGCAGTGGAAATGAGTTATTTAAGAGGAGCCTGTGGAATCACATGGAGAGACAGGCTGACAAATGAGGATATAAAGGAGCGTTGTTGTGTGGATGTGGATGTGATAGGAAGCGTTAGGAGGAACACACTGAGGTGGTTTGGCCATGTGGAGAGGATGGAGGGTGAGAGACTGACGAGGAGAGTGTATGTGAGTGAGGTGGAGGGGCGGAGAGGGAGGGGGAGGCCGAGGATGAAGTGGAGGGATGGAGTGGCGAGGTATATGAGAGAATGGGGTGTGAGTTGGGAGCAGGGCAGTGAAATGGCTGGGGACAGGGCGACGTGGAGGCTATTTGTTTGTGGCCACCCCGTAAGGGATAAAGGCGTCTGGCAATAGATAGATAGATAGATAGATAGAAGTACGGTACGAAATTACGGTACGACATTTCTTTTCAAGTACGGTACGGTACGAAATTACGTTATTATTTCCGTACCTTTTGCGTCCCCATTCCGAACTTATTTATTCCAATGGTACTGTCCACTGTCCAGAATAATCCACATGACAAATATTGACTTTTAGATAGGGTAACCTAATTATTTCCTTGACAAATTTATAGAGTTTATAATTTATAGATTTGTTGATACAAGAGTACCGGTATATAAATAATGATTTGGATTAGGTACTTGACTCGTTAAGTTGTTTATTTTTATGACAGATTGATTTAAGCACAATTTTTCAAAGAAAATTCTAGTACAATCCAAGTCAGTAATTATTTTTTAATCCCGTTGCCATAGGAATGTAAATCAAATGTTAGGTCAATTACCACACACACACACACACACACACACACACACACACACACACACACACACACACACACACACACACACTTAATATAACAGCAGCAATTTCCACTAACAGAAAAAAACATAAACATAAGTGAGTACTGAAACTGGACGAGGAATTACTTGCAGAGATAATTTATATTATCAATTCAGTTTCACAGGAACGTAAGGGTAAAGATACGAAATTAGGTATGGAATTACGGTACGAAATTTTATTTTATTCGTACCAGTACGGTACGATTCTTTAGGTATGGTACGATATTACGGTACGATATTTTTAAACTATCGGAATTTACGATATTTTTTCCGTACCGTACCGTACTGGTGGTCCTCCACCACCACCACCACCATCACTACCACCACCACCACCACCACCGACAACAACAACAACAACAAAAACAATGTCAACACCGCCATCTCTACAACCACCACCACCACCGACAACAACAACAACAACAATAACAAGGTCAACACCGCCATCTCTACAACCACCACCACCACCACCACCACCACCACCGACAACAACAATAACAATGTCAACACCGCCATCTCTACAATCACCACCACCACCAACAACAACAACAACAATAATATCATTACCATCATTACCACCACTACCAACAACAACAATATCAACACCACCATCACAACCAAAACCACCACCAACAACAACAGCAATACCAACATCACCTTCACGACCACCACCACAAAAACAACACGTCGGTTACACCATGACAGGCTCCCCTTCTGCAGAGTTTACTGCCTGTGTGTGTTTCCTTTGCCTCTGCTCATGCACCAAGTTTCCTGCAGAATAGATGGCTAGTCAGATAAATCAGACTGCACAAAATGTAGGCATTTGAATGTTGAATATTTTTTCTGTATAAAATGACGTCGGGACAGCCAAACACTGGATAATGTTACTGATCCCGACCATGCCAAAGAGAACATGTGTAGGGTAAGAATTGACAAACCGGGTAAACAAATGATCCGGTCTTCCCTTCGTCTCCCTAACACACCCATTAATCTCGATGTAGGACCAGGCATTGATGACGAAACAGAAGATGGAAGTAAAGAAGGAGAAGAAAGTGGAGACGAGGAAAAACTGCTATAAACCGAGAATGTCGCAAGTTAAAAGTAGGCATCATGAGGAAATTAAAAAAAGCATAGAAAGCACGAGAAGCTGCCGAGAAGACGTAAAGACAGCGGGAGACAAGGGAAATAGAAAAAGAGTGAGGAAATAAGGAGTGCTAAGGTACTCAAGACTTTTTAAATGTAGACGTGACTCTTGTGGAGTGCCATGGATCCTTTGTGGGGCGTGGAGTGAAAAAGCAGGGGTTATGAGAGAGTATGCTGCTCAAGTGAATCATTAGTTTTAGTGCGAGGAAACGAGAAAGATACCCATAAAAGCATCATTAATTGTAGTACGAGGTCACGAGGAAGGTACCCATAAAAGCATCATTAATTTTAGTGAGACGTCAGGAGAAACATACCCATAAGTGTACCATTAATTTACGAGTAAATTATAAGTGATTCAAGTACGGAGCTAAACAGCTCGAGTAAGGGGCAAGACAATGTTCCAGGAACTAGATATAAGCACAATCATGAGGAAGAACAGATAAAGAACAATTCTTAGTGGCTGGCAGACGGGACGGACTTCGGGAGTGTCTCAGGGGCACAGTACAGTAGTTCTGCAAGAGAAGCAGACAGTCACACGACCATGGGCTGCAGAAAATTGTTGAGCTGTTGAGAATTAAGAGAGAGTGTGAGTGCACAAGACAAGGTAATTTCACATGCTATAAACCTCAGTCAAAAATGTCAATTAGCTTCTGCTCAATAAACAGTAATAATTAATGCAATTCCCTGGTTGTGGGGATAATTATAGCGGTTATTCTTGCAGTAAGTAGGAATTCAAGTAAACATACAATACTCAAAAGCGAGTCATTATATTACAATAAGAGCGTTTGTAATTGCGTGTAATTCAGTTAAATCTCCATATATTGAATAACTTGTTTCCATTGGTGTTGCTAAAGTAATATCTGGCAAAAAGTTAGTAGAAGTACAGTAGAAAAAATATATATTTGTGTTTTGGAACCTCAGTGTGTGAAACAGTTTTCCCTGAAATCCGGGAGGGAACTGGGACAGAAAGGGATACACAGTGCCACATTATCCTATCTTTAATGTTACAGATTCTCTCTGGACTTGTCTCCGAATTCGCTACAGCTATTGTTCTCATGCTATCTTTCTCTCTAAATAGCTGACATATACTGTGTTCATTAAAGATGAGTGCGAAACATGTAAATGATTACTGAGGGAGTATAGGACACGACAGAGATCTATATATATGGTAAAGAAAGATATAATACACTAGATAATTATATTCCTGTACCAAAGCCGCTGAGTAAAATAATCACAATCAAAGTTAACAACATTAACTAACTATTTATTGAAAGAAATCACATATTTGAATCCCATAATTATTTTAACAATATATACCTGAAGAGTGGCCTTTGGCCGCGATTCTGTTACTACAGTCACAAGAGTCACTGGAAGTATCTTGAAAATAAATATTACATCTTAGGACCATATTTGTTTGAGGAAATTTCTTAAAATGATTAGGATGCTACATGCTACCATCATTTTTTGGGGAGATATATGATTTGATACTCCATACTACAATCATTTTCTGTCGATACTTCTTTAAATGACTTGTCATTCATTATGCAGGGTGTACAATACCATCAGAACTATCTTGGTGATCTGTAGCCTTAATGGACCTGCATATAAATGCAGGTAAGCCTTACTGTATGCTAGTGAAAGCAATGGGTGAATATGATTCTCGAAGGAGTAATCACTTATTAAAAATTAATAACTCAATAACACAATTATTCATAGCAAACACTGCCCTATAAAACAGATTTATTTGGTAATGTCATATAAGTAGATAATTAAAAGGAATAAAGCACTAACGAAAGGAACAGCTTAACCCTTTCGGCTCGTCTAACTGGAGAATTAACGAAGAGAATCAAATAACTGTGTTACTGTCTAAACATCATGCGACTTTATTCAGCTCAGAGAAACCCACAGTGTAAAAATGATTGCAAACTACCGGTAGGCTTACCTCTATAAAAATATGCAGGGAAAATGAGAAATATGCATTATATTCGAGTTAAGCCAAACGATTATACCACAGAGATAATCCAGTATGTACCAATTCATGTCACACAATACACTCATAATCGTACAGCAAAACTCTTCTGCTCTGATATTAAGCAATTTCCAATCATTCCACGATTTCCTTTGTCAAAAATTTTTGCAAGAGTTTTTGACAAAAAAAAAAAAAAAAGAAAAAAAGAAAAATCGACGTACTTAAAAAAAATTGGCTACGCATCTCCTTCACATATCTTCGGAAATTTATCCCACGTTCCCAGGTTTGGTCTCTCTCCACTCCCCGGTCTTTCTGGAGAGATCTACTGGCTTACTGGGCTCAGGTGAGAAAGAGAAAGAGAGAGAGAGAGAGAAGAAGAAGAAGAAGAAGAAGAAAAAGATGGGCATGGACATGGACATGAGGAAGAAGAATAAGAGGAAGAAGAGGGAGTGAACGGAAAAAAATAGCGAGGAGTGAGAGCATGAGAGTGGCAAGTGAGGGAAGCACAAGGGGAGAGAGTACGTGGGAGGTAGGAGAAGGAAGGGGGGAGGGAGGCAGCGGGTTGTGAGTGAGTGTGAGAGTGAGCTAGTGCAAGAAACTGAGGCCAAAAGTGAGGTGTGAGAGAGTGATAGAGCTTGAGCAAGAGGTGATGAAGAAAGATTAATATCAAGGGCAAGGAAAAACGGGCGATGGTACAGTCACGGACAGAGAAACCTGGACAGATGAGGCGAGGCAAATGTCAAATTTTCTCATTTCCCCCAACCTGTCCTTCAGTCTTCGTTCATGACTCCTTTCCCCCACCCTCCCACCTCCCATCCAGTTAATCCCATCCCTCCCTCATCCCTGAGTCACTCAGTACTCTCTCTCTCTCTCTCTCTCTCTCAAAGGTTCTGTATGGTGAATAATAACGTCAATGCAAAGTATACGTTTACTGATATAATTATTATAAAATAAATAAAGCATGTTAGTATAAAATAAATAAAGCATTTTAACACATTTAAAGATAACTGCAATTCTCGGGTAGACAAATGTAGCCAGCTTTTAAGCGGCATCAGCATACACTCTGCCTCTCAACATTTGCTTTTCTCCTTTCTTCTCTCCCTTCCTCATCTACTCGGTCTGTCTGTCTATCTGTCTCAGTATCTGATTTCCTCCTTTCTTCTGTCCCTGTTACTTTCTCTTAACACCTTCCCTCATGTCTATATGCCTCTCTCTCTCTCTCTCTCTCTCTCTCTCTCTCTCTCTCTCTCTCTCTCTCTGAGGTTCTGTAGGGTGAATGATAATGTCAGTGCAAAGTATGATTTTATTGATATAATTATTATAAAATAAATAAAACATGTTATTATAAAATAAACAAAGCATTGTAACACATTTAAAGATAACTACAGTTCGCGGTTAACCAATGTAGCCAGCTTTTAAGCTCGCGTCTGCATACACTCTGCCTCTCAACATTTGCCTTCCTCTCTCTCTCTCTCTCTCACTCTCTCTCTCTCTCTCTCTCTCTCTCTCTCTCTCTCTCTCTCTCTCTCTCTCTCTCTCTCTCTCTCTCTCTCTCTCTCGATCAGTATCGTGTCCAACCTCCATTATTTCTAATCACTTCTTGCAGGCGGTTTGGCATAGAGCTGACATGATTATAGATTATGTGCTGTTTCCTGCGCATGACTTCCCATTCCCGTTGAGTATGCTGGAACAGATTTGCTGGCGTTCTCTCCATTTCCTGTTCCCAGGAATTGACAATGTTTCCCCACACATTTTCGATGGGATTTAAGTCACATGACTTACTGGGCCAGGGCAAGAGTTCCACATCATTTCGTTCATCGAACCACCTCCTCACTATTCTTGCCGTGTGAACACTACAATTGTCCTGCATGAAGAGGATCTTCTCTGGGTAAGGGAGAGCATAGGCCCGTACT
>NC_136971.1:37069349-37089349 GCF_032717465.1 Coenobita brevimanus
ACTGTGAAATACTGTGTAAGTGAAATACTGTAAACATTGCTTGGAAATTATGCAGATGTGAATAAATATACTAGTGATGGAACTAAAAATCAATTACTTTTCCTTTAGACTTGTTACGCTGAGTGCACTGTGATCAGGAATTTAGAGGGGATGATTATAGTTAATATGATAATAAAAACTAGGACATTTTTATTTTAATCACTGGCAATTATGTTTCTTGTTCTTGAACCTCGGCTAACACCTACCATACCTCTACGGCATTTGTTGTACTAATACCCTCCTAACGTCCAATCAGAATCTTACCACCTCCTTTTGAAATTGAAAAGTTTATAAATAAATATATATGCTATATTATCACTTATCCTACGGCTTTTTCAGCTAATGCTGGATCCAGAAGTAGCAGACTAACACAAGTTAGTGTTGTTTGCAGCTGAAGAGCCAAATTCCGAAATTTTGGCGTCAGGACTACGTTAATGAGACGATGTCAGTGCTGGGTCCAGATGTCAGTATGGAACACGAGAAGGCAACAGTGTAGGGCAGATCGTTTACTACTCTGTGCGGTGAGATTCTGGCACACATTTACGATCGACTTCTCTCGCATCTTAGATGTGTAACTACAAAAGCTAGTGACTTAGGAAATTCTGCATCCTCCTCTCCTTCCCGCTGAAACAAATACATAAACCTTAAACAGTTTATCGCGTAACCAATATCTGACTTTATGGGAGGAACAAGATAGACGAAAATTCTTTCCACTCTCATTTCCTTGCCCATCCTGGAAAAGCAGATCACAGTTACAACGGGGAACGGCTCGTAAGTGGGCTCGTTAATCTGGCCCCTGGTAACGTCTCAGCCCGACTGTAGCTGGTAACAGCAAGATTTAAGTGCGAATCGCCTGTAGAAATACGATATTATTGCAGCGTATACAATGGAGTCAGGTGCGGAAACCTATAGAAATGAGATATCGTGTAAACGTATACGATGGCGTCGGGTGCGGAGACTGAGGGGAAAATTATCCACATGACTGCGATTTGTTCTGTAGTCAGCATCAAAAGTTCTGTCATCTGTCATGCTTTTCTTTATGCGGGCTTTGTAATCATAAAGTTGAATCCACTGTAACTTACACTAATAATTTTATCAGGCTATAGATCAATGTTATCAATGTCGGCTATTGCGGATTCATCTCACTAATTTTCAAATACTCCTTAAAAGCAGCAGGAGGGAAGACAGGAGTTTTGATACTGACACTACATGACCACCGATTTCGAACTGGAGTAAATGCGTGTAATGAAAGGTATACATTAAAGTTTTCCTAATATTTCACCCTTTCTGCTTTTAACTTTCCACAGCTAATCAACATTCCACAACTGAGAGGGGTTTGATATGGTTCTCTAGCTATAGGTGTTTCTAAGATACATAAGGGAGAATAAAACGGACATTTTTAAGTGTGAATATACACGTAATGACACTGACGGAGAACTCTTGACCTTGCCTATAAACCTGAACCATTACCGATCCTCTCAAAAACCAAACTCGCTGGCAAAAATTGAATAATTATCTGACACAATTACCATTCATTTATAGGTGCCAAGGTTCATCTTTGAAGTAGTCACTGAATGTGAAGTGATAGTAGTAAGTTAAAATGATAATCTCTGCACCAGTCTTAATTGAAAAAAAAATTAGAATATGTCAAGAGTGTCGGTTTGGTTGTATAGTATTTATACTTTAATTTAATCTAATTTAATAGGAGTGTAGATGTACATTTCTCTCTCTCTCTCTCTCTCTCTCTCTCTCTCTCTCTCTCTCTCTCTCTCTCTCTCTCTCTCTCTCTCTCTCAAACTCTTTGCATCATAAAGCCAGTGTGGTGTGGGACAGGCAGAGAGACACGACAGAGGCAGGAGAAAAGTGAAGATGATGAGGAGGAAGAAGAAATGATGACGCCAATGAATGTTATGGTGATATATGTTTATGCACGAGAACTCTGAAAAAAAATAATAATAATATTTTAAGGTATTGCGAAGTTCTTAGAGATTAGTCAGTGAATTTTATATAACATGAATGACCTAATTAACTGTCCTTTAACTCCCTGATTCGAGGTTAAAACTGTACTTAACCTCTTCTGTTCGGCGAATCATTTTGTATTTTATTCATGCTGTCCGTAGACGATTGTATTCAACCCAGGAATAATCTCCCGTACTGATGCGAGGAACAGAGGCAGCATCTTGCCCCTCTAGTTAAACAATACTCTTCTAAGCTGGGTAAAATCACCTGAAGGTTGCAAGAATTATACAGTACAGTAATAGCAATTCGTCATAGGGTTAACAACAGAAGCAGGCAGTAGTGTATGGCAAATGTCAACAATTCCATAGATTACGGTACTGCATTTGTATTATCTTCCTCCGTGGATACATAAACTCTGCATTAACACGTTCAGTAACTTATGCCTTAAACCCCTTCGGAGGATTTTTAAAAATAACTCCGGCTAATAACCAGTAAAAGACGATTTTTTTCGATAAATAATAATAATAATAATAATAATAATAATAATAATGATAGTAATAAAAATAATAATAATAATAATAACAATAATCGCTTGACAAACACTCGCCGATTTTGGCTAGAACAGAAAAAACGTCCTCGGCCTGAAGGGATTAATGTTTCTGGTCACAATGTCCATAACGTTTTCTGCTTGGAAGCCCGGTGGTCTAGTGGGCTAAGGCGCCAGGTAGGAAAAGGTCAGGTGCTGCTGGGCAGTTCAAAGACGCGGCTGGAGAGTTTAATTTTGTAATGCCACCAGGAACGTAGCACGGTCTGAAATGAGACTTGTTTTTGACATAGTGTGTGTGTGTGTGTGTGTAATAGATTTAGTACGTACAGTTTCGTCAGTACAATAAAATCGAATTCCGTGCATCAGTCACTGTATTGAAGCGCCACTTACCGAGGATCCTTCAAAGGAAGGTTGCGGCATTAGGTTCTGCGTTGACGAGGGGCCTACAGGTGGTGGCGCAGTGCACCCTGGGTGAATCAGAATGTGGCGTCCATCCTGGATTCAGACCTCCTCATATTTCCCTGCACCTCATCGCTGGTCCGACCCTAGTGAGGCACTGTCTAGTGTCTACCACAAGCGGGACGCCGGATCCCTACACGGATTGTGAATTGAACACATCTCGGATAAGTAGGACGGGCACACAGAAGCAGTTGCTTATTTGTGGTCAGTGGGTCTGCTCGGTCAGACTGACCGGGGTTATACAACGACAACAGCAACGACAACAAATACAACAACACAACAACAACAACAACTCGCTGTTTAGAAAACAAAGTGCATCTTAATCCATCCAAATGATCCATCACGTTTTTTCTCCCTTCCCCCACGTCTCTCTTATACTCCATTTTGCAAATCATTTTTGTCCCTTCCTACTTCTCCCTTTGCTTCCTACATTTCTTCCCTTTCCTTCTCTTCTCTCCTCCCTTCCCTTCCCACCTTTCCTTTCCTCCCTTCGACCTTCCCGACCTCCTCCTACGTTCGCCTTTATTTTCTCTGCTTCCTGTCTGCCTCTTCTTTCCATTCTCGTCTTTTCTCTCTTCTCTCCCCATCATTCCTCTTCCTACCCACCTCTTCCTTTTCTTCTCCCCATCCTCTCCTTCATCCTCTTCTACATCTCACTTTCCACTTTTCCTTCACGAAGTCCTCCCTGTCTTCCCTTCCCTTCCCTTCCCACCTCTCCTCTCCTCTCTCAACCGCCTCTCGCCATTGGTTTCAGAAGTGCGTGGAAATTCCTTAGTTTCCCGTCCTCAAAGTTCTTGCCTGCAGATGCCCCCACAGCCTTATCTATCAGTCTGTATTTATCCATTTATCTGTCTATCTACCTGCTTGCCTGCCTTCACACCAACACAAGGGAATTCATTCATTCATCACGCCTATTTTCTGTCGCGACAAGATTTCTTCTTGGACTGCGATGTACCTCCCAGTAATCTGACTATAATAGCTTTAATATTGCTATTATTATTATTATTATTATTATTATTAAACTTATTATTATTATTATTAGTAGTAGTAGTAGTAGTATCAATGCTGAAAAGCAGGATGGCGTCATTTTCGGCAATGCACCCTATACCATTGCCCAAGATTCAGCCTGTCTGTGTGTGTGTGCGTTTGTTTTAACTCCCTCAAGGTTATTTGATGGATTTCAATGAAACTTCAAAGGTAAGTTCGTCGGGTTACAAAGTCTTCCACTACATATCATTTTCCAACCATGAGTTTAAGGGGAATCAGACCCCTTTACCAAATTCTCAGAAATAGTGAAAAGAGGTTTGATATTTTTTTTTTTTTTTTTTTTATGCGAGGAAGAAGGAACCAAAGGCCATGGCCCGCAGTAACAGTTCCCTCCAAGAGAAAAACAAAATACAATAGAGAGCCAAATTCAAGATCCGATCATTTTGAGATGCCTGGACACACTGCGTTTGAAAGACTGGAGATCATAGGCAGGAGGAAATACAGACAGAGGGAGACAGTTCCAGAGCTGACCTGTTGCATGAATGAAAGACTGGGAGTAACGGTTAACTCTTGCATTAGAGAGTTGGACAGAAAAGGGATGAGAGTTTGCTGCCAGACGGGTGCTACGCGCCCGTCGTAGAGGTGGAGGAATGCAAGCAGACAGTTCAGAGGAGCAGTGACCATTAAAGTAGCGATAGAAAAGAGATAAAGATGCAACAGTGCGGCGAAGAGACAGAGGTTAAAGGAGTCAGTAAGAGGAGGAGAGTTAATGAGACGAAAAGCCTTTGACTCCACCCTATTGAGAAGAGCTGTATGTGGGGAGCCTCCCCACACATGAGAGTTGTACTCCACACAGGGGCGGATAAAACCCCTGTATAGAGTCAACAATTGTGCAGGGGTAAAGAAAGAGCGGAGTCGGCTTAGCACACCCAATCTCTTGGAAACAGATTTTACAAGAGATGTAATATGATCTTTCGAAGATAAGTCCCGAGTAAATGAAACCCCAAGCATGTTCAAGGATGATGCAGGATTAATCTGAATATTATTAAACATTAGTGGGTATACCTGTGGAAGATTTTGTCGGGTTGATAGGTGTAAGAACTGAGTCTTAGAAGCATTAAAGACAACCATATTATTTTTACCCCAGTCAGAGATATGAGCCAAGTCAGACATTAGGTGTGCTATAGCCTCATCCCTTGTTTCTTGAAGTAACTGTTGAGATGGGCGTTGCGGGAACCGAATGGAAAGGTGAAGGGTGGAGTCATCAGCGTATGAGTGGATAGGGTTAGATGTACAGCTTAGAAGATCATTGATGAATAAAAGGAAGAGAGTTGGTGATAGGACAGAGCCCTGAGGAACACCACTGTTGATAGATCTAGGAGAAGAACGATGGCCGTCTACGACAGCAGCTATAGAACGACCAGAAAGGAAGCTAGCGATGAAGGTACAGATAGAAGGATAGAAACCGTAGGAGGGCAGTTTGGAAATTAAAGATTTATGCCAGACTCGATCGAAAGCCTTTGAGATGTCAAGTGCAATGGCAAAGCTTTCGCCAAAGTCCCGAAAGGAGGATGACCAGGAGTCTGAAAGGTAGGTGAGAAGATCGCCAGTGGAGCGTCCCTGACGGAACCCATACTGACGATCGGAAAGAAGGTTGTGATAGGAAAGATGCCTTAAAATTTTTTTATTAAGAATTGACTCGAAAACTTTTGAAATACAGGACGTTAAAGCAATTGGCCGATAGTTGGAGGGTTGGGGAGTGGTCACCCTTCTTTGGGACTGGCTGAATGAGAGCAAACTTCCAGCAAGAAGGAAAGGTACAAGTTGACAGACAAAGGCGAAATAGTTTGCCTAGGCAGGGTGTAAGCACAGAAGCACAGTTTTTGAGAACAACAGGAGGGACCCCATCAGGCCCATATGCCTTGTTAGTACTGAGGCCAGTAATGGCAGAAAATACATCAACTGAAGAAATTTTAATGTCAGCCATGAGGAAGTCAGAGGGGGAAGTGATGGAGGAACAGCACCGTATCGTCTAAGGTGGAATTGGAGGAGAAAGTCTGTGTGAAGAGATCTGCTTTATCAGTAGAAGAAATAGCTACAGAACCATCAGAGTAGAAAAGAGGAGGGAAGGATGATGAGGTAAAGTTGTTAGAAAGATTTTTGGCAAGGTGCCAGAAGGAGCGGGAAGAATTCGAGTTGGAGAGTTGAGAGCATTTAGTATGGATGAAATTATTTTTAGTAGAGCGAAGAACAGACTTAGCACGATTCCGGGCAGAAACGTAAAGATTATGTGATTCAGGGGTGGGTTGGCTCCGGTACCTTTTGTAGGCCTTCTCCTTGTTGCGGACAGCATTAGAACAAGCGTGATTAAACCAAGGCTTTCTTGCGTTAGTCAAAGGATATGAGAAAGGAATGTATGCTTCCATGCCCGAGAGAATAACCTCCGTAATGCGCAAGGCACACTCTGATGGTTCACGGCCATGGAAGCAATAATCATTCCAGGGAAAATCAAAGAAGTACTGCCTGAGGGCCTCCCAGTCCGCAGCTCCAAAATGCCAGAGACGACGTTTCCCTGGAGGGTCCGCAGGCCGTACTGGAGCGATAGGACAGGTTAAGGTAATAAGGTTGTGATCGGAGGAGCCCAACGGAGAGAAAAGATTAACAGAGTAAGCAGAAGGATTAGTTGTGAGGAAGAGGTCAAGTATGTTGGAGCTCTCTCCAAGGCGGTCAGGGATACGGGTAGGGTGCTGTACAAGCTGCTCTAGGTCATTAAGGATAGAAAAGATGTAGGCTTGTTCACCAGGTGGATCCGTGAAAGGAGAAGAGAGCCAAAGGTGGTGGTGAACATTGAAATCTCCAAGAATGGAGATTTCAGAGAAAGGAGAAATGGACAGAATGTGTTCCATCGTAGAAGTAAGATAGTCGAAGAATTTTTGATAGTCAGTAGAATTAGGGGATAAGTAAACAGCACAGATATATTTAGTCAGAGAATGACAGGAAAGCCGAAGCCAGAGAATGGAGAATTCAGAAGAATCAAGTTCAGGAACACGAGAGCAAGATAAGTCGTTGCGTATGTATACACAACAGCCACCTTTGGCTTTGAAATGAGTATAGAGAAAGTAGGAGGATACAGAAAAGGGTTTGCTGTCAGTTGCCTCAGACAGCTGAGTCTCCGTTAGAAAAAGAAGGTGAGGTTTAGAGGAGGAGAGGTGGTGCTCAACAGAGCGAAAGTTAGATGAAAGGCCGCGAATGTTGCAGAAATGAAGAAGAAGAGAGTCAGACAGTGGTTCCAGGCACCTCGAGTCGTCACCGGGAGAGGGGCAGATGGCGGGGGCATTTATGGTCCCCCCCCCTGGGGACTCCGAGGCTAGGTGAATTGACGCCATTTTGGTAAATTTTGAATAGGAAGTGTAGTGTGTACTGTGCATGTAGTATATGGCTATGATATACTACTCCTTGTTGTACTATGGACTCTAATCCGTGATGTGATATTGGAGAGCTCGGCCACCAGTAACTCTTGAAGGGTCAGGACCCTCCCATCCCCCTTAGAAAAGCGATCATAATTAGGGGAAAGTGAGAACATGGATTTCAATGAAACTTTTCAGGTCCGTTTGTCTAGCTCCTTGATAATGCTTTCCACTATGCAGAAATGTTCACCATTCAAAAAAGATTCAAAATAAAGGAAGGAGGGTAGATATGGCTTTAATTTTTTAGTACATGTTGTACAGTGGACTACCAACAGTAATGCGATGTTTAGAGAGCGTGATATCATCCCCCTCCCCCCCCCCGAGTGATTCTTTGGGGGTCAGCCCCCTCCCAATAATAAAAACTATCAGAAATAGGGAGAAGATTAGAATGAAATTTCCCTGGCGAGTTCGTCTGCTTACTGCGAAGGTCTTTCACTATATACAATTTTTCAGCCAAAATTTCTAGAGGGGTCAGCCCCCCCTCACCTAATCAAAAATTTTTAGAAAGAGTGCAAGGAGGACCGATATGCTTCTAATAGCTTAGTACATGCTATACAATTTACCCTCATCCGTACGCGATATTTGGCGAGCGTGAACCATCCTCTGATTGTTGAGGGGTCAGCCTCCCAAAATAAAAGGCAATGTGAAGTAGGGAAAAGTGAGCACAAAGATTTCAGCAGAACTGGCATATGTACTACAGGCTTGGGTATGCAGTTTCCATAATTTCACTCAATACATTTTACTTTTATTATTATTATTATTATACCTCATACCAGTTAAAGTGGCCAGGCACGTATGGCAACACTGTTCCCCCTGAGTTTCTATTTGGCTGGAGGTGTTTGTTCGATTTCGTTCTTGCTTTAACCGATACTGTCTTTATCAGATGTGATACTGAGTTTGTCGACAGTACAAGCGTCAAAAGCAATAAGAAATCCGTTTTATACTTAACAACGATGAAATTTTCGTAGGATGATATTATAATAGTCCAAGTCAAGGTCAGCATTCGAACAATTCCTTTGTCTCCCACACTCCATAATATAACAGAAAATTA
Organism: Coenobita brevimanus; assembly: GCF_032717465.1. Taxonomy (NCBI): domain Eukaryota; kingdom Metazoa; phylum Arthropoda; class Malacostraca; order Decapoda; family Coenobitidae; genus Coenobita; species Coenobita brevimanus. Next base: position 37,077,859 of record NC_136971.1, read on the forward strand.
AGGAAACCTGCTTAATCTAAGCGTTGGTATAACACACATTTAAATTATAAGATCAGTCCGCACCCATAAATCGTGCCACAACTCTGTATAATTAAAAATTCTAATGAAAAGACGAGTTCTGCGGGGAGGGTGGTTTGAAAAAATCGCGGAAATCAAAGCAGGCTAAAGGAAAACTATTTCATTATATCTCCTCTATTATCACAGTATGAACTGATCTTAAAATTAAAATGTGTTATACCATTGCTTAGATTAAGCAGGTTTCCCTAATTTTCTGTTATATTATGGAGTGTGGGAGACAAAGAATTGTTCGAATGCTGACCTTGACTTGGACTGTTTTAATACTTTGTTGACTCATATCTCTATCATCCTAAGAAAATTTCATCATTAAGTATATAACGGATTTCGTATTGCTTTTGACGATTGTATTGTCGACAAACTCAGTATGACATCTGATAATAAAGACACTATCGGTTTAAGCAACAACGAAATCGAACAAACTCCTCCAGCCAATCAGAATCTCTGTGGAACACTGCCATACATGCCTGGCCAGGTTAATTGGTATGAGATATAGTAGTAGCAGTAGTAGTATGATTTTATTATTATTATTATTATTATTATTATTATTATTATTATTATTATTATTATCATTATTATTGTTTCAGGGGCTATATCTGCATTAATTTTCAGATAAAAACAGCGCACTTTTGACCATGACTTGCAACCAACATAATGCACTTCACTCTGATCTCACACTGCATTGTCTCCTGCAGTCACTAAAGGGATCACATTTTATTCTTTTCACCTGCACCCTCCTGCACGCTGGCCAGCACGATCCTCCACTCTCTTACATGCAGCAAAGTGGACAGAAGAAGATCGCTTGGCTGGAAGATGCGTATAACATTTTCTTTTGTTGACCCAACGGCACCAGCCTTCGCACCAACTGAAAGTCTGCCTTGATTTTCTTGCCTTTCCAGTAACTCACACATGCTGATGGAAGAAAAATGCCGACATAGTTCTGGATTTTTTCTTAATTGCTTTCTGGTGCCTGAGTCATCTGAAGGGCCGGTCGTGGAGAATGGTACGCACTTTGTGCATAACTTCAGGGTGGGATTCTCAAACACATCTAGGCTACCATCGAAACCCCGTCACAACTTTAACTTGTTATTGTAGGTAGGACATGGAGATTGCAGAAAACTGTGTATCTTTTGAACCCTCAACAAATTCAAATATTAAAAAGAAAAAAAAGATAATGTTATTTTATTTTTAAGGGAAAAAAGGCGGGGAGGGGATGCAGAAACTTCCCAAGTATGTTATTCGTACTTGTAAAATAAATTTAAATGACGGCAACGAATTGATCGTAAATACATTCGGGAATTCCATACCATGTACCCAAGAAGAGACAGGAATATTTTCGACCACTGATATGCCTTTACGGACGTAGATTGGTCACCTGTCCTTGAAGCAGAATCTATGATCTAAATTAGCACAAGAAAGTATACTCTTTCATCATAGTTAATGTCAACCAACACTGAGTTATAGAAAAGACATCCCCTGTACATGAAAGGATAACTGCTCTGAACTACGATGGCGTTGTCTTTGGCATGGGTGTAGCAGAAAGGAAAAGTTTGAATGTAATGGAGATGAGGTGTCTGAGGAGTATGTGTGGAGTGACGCGCATGGATCGAGTGAGAAATGATGAAGTGCGAAGGAGAACTGGAATTGTTCGGGAGATGGCTGGTAGAGTTGAGCAAAGGGTGTTGCGATGGTTTGGGGATATGGAGAGAATGGATAATGAGTGATTGGTGAAAAAGATAACTAGATCTGATGTGAGAGGTGTAAGGCTGAGAGGAAGACCACGAATAGGATGGATGGACAGTGTGAAGAGATCACTGGATGCGAGAGGGATGTCTGTTGAGCAAGGAAGAGTGGCTGTGCGTGACAGAAATAAGTGGAGAGAAATTGTGAATGAATAAGTGATGACGCAGCCCTGAGGGGATATTCTCCCGCATTTGGTCTGATCAGCTAGTCAGGTCAGGTGCGGGTAAAGGGATGGGTCTGTTATGATGTGGCAGGGGTAAACCAGCTCTGCTGTCGGGCCCTGCTGCAGATGTCACTGATTGCATTGCGCAGTTGACCCTTGTGCGGTGTAGTGCGGTGAGGATCTGTCCGTTCTCCCCTTGGGGCTAAGATGCGAATGAATGTGTTTGAATGGATGAGTAAATGGGGAGTGTGTCGTCCTGTCTCGGCTACCTCCCTTTCCTTGGGGGAAGCAGTCTAGGTATATATATAGATAGATAGTTTACTGACTCGTGGATTACAAACTAAGATTTCAGTCCTCCACTGAGGTTATTAAGCTCGCAAACCATGTTATTATATTATCTTAGCTCAATTAGACTTCCAGAGAGGATAATGAATTTTTGTACCGTTGATCTCCACTCGTCTAACAAAATCCTACACACTAATAAGTTCCCCTTCCCCACCCTCCCTCCCCTTGTCCCAACCTCTTCCATTTTCCTTTCAATCTTCTTTTTTTTTTTTTTTTTTTTTACCCAACTAGTAATCTACTAATGTAGTGTTTTTTTTTTTCTCACTTGTTTTAGTTGTACTTCTTAAGAAATAACGCTTGATTGGCTGTATGGCCCATTTTCGTTGGCTTGGAAGCATACATTCCTTTCTCATATCCTTTGACTAATGCAAGAAAGCCTTGGTTTAATCACGCTTGTTCTAATGCTATCCGCAACAAGAAGAGGGCCTATAAAAGGTATCGCAGCCAACCTACCCCTGAATCACATCTTTTTTATGATTCTGCCCGGAATCGTGCTAAGAGTGTTCTTTGCTCTGCTAAAAATAATTTCATCCGTACAAAATGATCTCAACTCTCCAACTCGAATTCCTCCCGCTCCTTCTGGCACCTTGCAAAAAAACTTCCTAACAACTTTACCTCAACATCCTTCCCTCCTTTTTTCTATTCTGATGGCTCTGTAGCTACTTCTTCTACTGATAATGCAGATCTCTTCGCTCAGACTTTCTCCTCCAGTTCCACCTTAGATGATTTCGGTGCTGTTCCTCCATCACTTCCCCCCTCTGACTTCCTCATGACTAACATTATAATTTCTTCATTTCTGCTATCACTGGCCTCAATACTAACAAGGCATATGGGCCTGATGGAGTCCCTCCTGTTGTCCTGTGCTTCTGTGCTTACACCCTGCCTATGTAAACTCTTTCGCCTTTGTGTTTCAACTTCTACCTTTCCTTCTTGCTGGAAGTTTGCTTTCATTCAGCCAGTCCCAAAGAAGGGTGACCATTCCCAACCCTCTAACTATCATCCAATTGCTTTAATATCCTGTGTCTCAAAAGTTTTCGAGTCGATTCTTAACAGAAAAATTTTAAGGCATCTTTCCTATCACAACCTTCTTTCTGATCGACAGTATAGGTTCCGTCAGGGACGCTCCACTGGCGATCTTCTCACCTACCTTTCAGATTCCTGGTCATCCTCCTTTCGGGACTTTGGCGAAAGCTTTGCCATTGCACTTGACATCTCAAAGGCTTTCGATCGAGTCTGACATAAATCTTTAAGTTCCAAACTGCCCTCTTACGGTTTCTATCCTTCTATCTGTGCCTTCATCTCTAGCTTCCTTTCTGGCCGTTCTATAGCCGCTGTTGTAGACGGCCAACGTTCTTCTCCTAGATCTATCAACAGTGGTGTTCCTCAGGGCTCTGTCCTGTCACGGACTCTCTTTTATTCATCAGTGAATTTCTAAGCTGTACATCTAATCCTATCCACTCATATGCTGATGATTCCACCCTTCACCTTTCCATTCGGTTCTTGCAACGTCCATCTCAGCAGTTACTTCAACAAACAAGGGATGAGGCTATGGCACACCTAATGTCTGACTTGGCTCGTATCTCTGACTGGGGTAAAAATAACCTTGTTGGTTTTAATGCATCAAAGACTCAGTTTTTACACCTGTCAACCAGTCAAAATCTTCCACAGGAGTACCCACTAATGTTTAATAATATCCAGCTCAATCCTACATCATCCTTCAACATGCTTGGGGTTTCATTCTCACAGGACCTATCATCGAAAGATCATATTGCATCTCTTGTAAAATCTGCTTCCAAGAGATTAGGTGTGCTAAGCCGACTCCGTGCCTCCTTTACCCCGGCACAGTTGTTGACTTTATGCAGGGGTTTTATCCACCCCTGCGTGGAGTACAACTCTCATGTGTGGGGAGGCTCCCCACGTACAGCTCTTCTTAATAGGATGGAGTCAAAGGCTTTTTGTCTCATCAACTCTCCTTCTCTTACTGGCTCCCTTCGACCTCTGTCTCTTCGCCGCACTGTTGCCTCTTTTCTCTTTTCTATCGCTACTTCAATGGTCACTGCTCCTCTAAACTGTCTGCTTGCATCCCTCCACCTCTACGACGGGCGCGGAGCACCCGTCAAGCAACAAACTCTCATCTCTTTTCTGTCCAAGTCTCTAATGCAAGAGTTAACCGCTACTCCTAGTCTTTCATTTATGCAACAGGTCAGCTCTGGAACTGTCTCCCTCTGTCTGTATTTCCTACTTCTTATGGTCTCCAATCGTTCAAACGCAGTGTGTCCAGGCATCTCGAAATGAATGGATGTTGAATTTGGCTCTCCTTTGTATTGTTTTTGTTCTTTTCTTGGAAGAAGCGTTCATGCGGGCTCAGCCTTTGGTTCCTTCTTCCTCGCATAAAAAAAAAAAATCTGACTATAGTTGTGCTGCTTTTATGTTTCATTTCCTGTTGTTTCTGTATTGTACAAACTCCATTTATATTAGTGAAATAATGATGATGATGATGGTGATGGTGGCAGCAAGTTGTGATGAGGTTTCTCCAGTATTTGCTTTATCTTCGAGCTTCTACCTCCTGATACCGTTTCCTGGTCTTTTTCCTTTCTTCCCCTTTCTTGCACTCTCCACAGCCTGTAATCCTCTGTCCTATTCTTGATCTCTCTCTCCCTCTCCTCTCTTCTTCCCCTCTTCCTCCTTTTCATCTTTCCCGTAGCTTTTCATCCAATCACTCCCTCTCTTGATAAGTCTATTAGTTTCTTCTTTTATTTCCTAACCAGTTCTTTCTCGTCTTTCTTCTCTCCATATCTCTTCCTGTCATCGCTCCCCTTCACTGTTGACAAGAGTCTAGGTTTCTGTATTTCTCTTTGTAAGTTTGCTCACCTTTCTCCGTTTCTGTCATTAACCTATCCCTTTCCTCCTTTTTGTTCTTCTCTTCTCTCCCTTCTTCCCTCTCTTTCTCTTCTTCTTAGCTATTTCGATCATTCCTACCTTAAGATACTCCAAAGAAATCATGTGTATTTTTCCGCTTCTATATCAATTCTGTCTCCATATTATTTCTAGTTCCATTTTCTATTGGCTTGCTCTTTTCCTTTCCCCCTGTCTCCATCTCCCTTCCTTTTTCTCTACTTCTCCTGAGCTATTTCTCACTTGTCTTCCCTTTCCCGTTTCCAACAACTTAGGTCATATTTTTGGTTTTAAATCAATGTGTACCGGTATTTCCCTTCTGGTTCAGAAACCTCTTCCTTTCCCACCACTTCACTTCAGTTCTTCCTGTTTCCTCCTCTTATTTCTTCTTTTCATCTCTTCATTTTCAGTCCCCTGGATTATTCTCTATCTAAAATCTAGTCTTACTTCCCATTTTACTTTCAGGTCTTTTGCTCTTCACATTTTTTTTCATGAATATTCATGTTTGACATCCAGTTCATCTAGGAAGGGAGGGGAAAAATTTTGGGAAGAGAGGAATAACGTAGGAAAGGAGGCGTAAAGAGGTGAAAGGGAATGAAGAAATGGGAAACAAAAGAAATAGAGACAGGATGGGAGGAGAAGAAAGAAAGAATGGAAGGAGAATAGAGGTGAAGTGGGAGGAAAACAGTGGAAAAGGAAGGAGAGAAGAACGCAGACGAAACAAGAAGTAAGGTAGGAAGGGAGAGGAACCCATGTGGAGGGAGAGGGTTAGGAAAGGAGGATGGGGGAAGGATAGCGAAGAAAGAAGAGAAAGGAGAACTTGGAAGGTCATGATCTCGCAAGTCACTAGTCTGTAGTGGTGACCAACAATATATGTGTTGAAGACGTTTCTGAGTCTTTCTCAGTCTGGTGTTACCAGTCTCCTCAGAGACCAATCATCAGGCAATAATATCGATGCAGCTGGAAAGACAGTGCCTTTGGGAGTGATATGCATTTTATTTCCTTTCATATGGAGGGGACGATGTCACAAGAAGACATATCCCATCGCTGTTGTATTAGAGTGGAGCACTGCTGGTGAACGAAACAGACTGACGTCACTCTGAATGTTAGAGCAAAAATAAAGATGAACGGCAGTGGGCAAGTGAGATGGGCCAAACAGTCAGTTACACATTTTCCAAGCCTTCGGAATCCTGCCTCTGCTTTACTCATATAGTATATTGTATGACTACCAGAGAGAGACCCACAGACCACAAACCCTCACAGATCACGGACACCCACAGACCATGAACCAGCATAGACTACGAACTACCACAGACCGCGGAGCCCCAGAGACCGCAGACTCCCACAGACCACGGACTCCCAAAGACCATACACCACAAAAGACCATGACTCCCATAAACTGTCAAGAAACTTACAGACAGACCTGCCAAGGCTCAGTGGACAGCCACATAGTATGGGCGACAAATCTGCACGGCCATTTCAGTATTAGAATATTTTCTTATTAAATGATCGAGACAGAACTTATAAAAATCTTAGCAAGATGCGGAGAGATACACAAAAACCGAGGCCCATCAAATGTACTAGAGAGAGAGAGAGAGAGAGAGAGCTTCTATGTGTGTAAATTAACAGTAAACAACATTCCTCTCCCCAGCTCGTCTGTGCTCCCTGACTGCACCTCACCTCCATCCAGCAAGCGTGTAATGGCCCAGGTTAGTGAGGCTTGGAGCAATTGGCACGGAGCAGAGTGGCAGGGACACGGGGAGGGTGACTGAGTGTTGGAGTGTAGGTAATGTAACTCTCTCTCTCTCTCTCTCTCTTCATTTTCCCCTTCCTCAGCTAATAAGAAAGCTGGTACAGTATTATCTCAGCTCTTGTATCTCCTCAAAACTGTATTCGCCTCCTGTGGTTGCTTTGTTTTCAAGTCCTCTCTCCTTTTTCCTTTTTACTCTCTACTCCACCTCTCTTCCTCTTCCGCTTTCTTGACTAGTGTTGCTCTCTCCCATTTCCCCGATCTTTGTCTCTTTTCTTGCCCTTGCACTCTCATCTCTTTCTTTCAGCTCTTTCTTCCTTCGTCGATTTTCTTGTGTCTCTCGAGAACTCTCTTCATCTCATGGTGCTTTTCTCCTCATTCCTCACTCTCCTTTAATTGTCACTTTTCACCCTCCATTTAATCATCGTCTCTCATTCTCATTATTTCTCTCGTTCGCCTCATTTTTTACTACTTTCTGTCTTATATCGCTTTATTGAATGTCAATACTACCAGAATGTAATCCTACGCCAGATAAAATATTCTGATATCACTAAGAAATTACTAAAAAAAAGGTTGTCATTGGAGTGCAGGATCAACTGTCACCTTAGGCAGCACACCAAGTGTATACCCTACAGTACATCCAGGCTCTGCCATATCTATCTATCTATCTATCTATATATTGTTACGGAACAGAGAAAGATAATGTACACTTTAAGTGAGAATACGAAGAGTCACTACTGTCCCGTAAAGTTCCAGGTTCAAAACAAAAGAGTTAGGTAAAATTACAAGTTAAAGTTTAATGCTTAAATTAACAACAAAATATTCAGGACTCATAAGGATAATGTAATGGCAAAAACAGGTTAAATATATGGTTAACTGCAATAGCCTCTATTAACACGAAATTAGCAAGAGTAAATTTATCTAAGTCAGCCCTGATAAAATGAGATACCAGATAATACTCAGTGAATGCCAGATAAATAATTACAGATACAAACTATTATCAAAAATGACTGACATAAAGAACCCTACATGAATTACAAAAACTTCACCAGGCCTACAAATCAAACTTATGCTATACAGTACAAGAAAAAATACAACAACAGTTATACTCAAATTACACACAGCTGCTAGATGGTTGGAGATTTCTTGAGCACTCACAATAATAATATCTGTACAGGTGAGGACAGAGATGTGAACAAAATGAGGAGCAGATATAAGTGGCAATGATGCAGAGACTGAGCTCATTATATAGGGGCCGGCAGAGCCTGACACAAATTGTAAGAGAGGACGCGCAAATGAAGCGATGGGGACAAACGGTCGACAATCCCGCACTGAATAACAGAAAGGACGACTTACTCTACTATAACGGTAGAAGGGGGGGGACTGAGGCAGAACACGCTCGTGATCAAACATGCAGCAACTGTGCGTTAAAATTACACAAAGGATGATGAAATCATAGGCTATGTAACACCTCCCCACAAAGAAAAAAGAAATTTACAAAGGAAATTTCTTATTACTCTAAAACAATCTGTACATGGCATTACAGAACATGCAAATGTCTTTCCTAATGTTACAAAACATGAGATCTCCCTAGCACGTTCAGTCATAGGTACTTGCCAGTATCCCTTTAACAAATCAAACTTACTTATGTACCTAGCCTTTCCGATCTTGTCTGTGCAATCTTCCACGCGAGGGAGAGGGTAAGTGTCTGTTTTGGTTATCTGATTAACACGTCTGTAGTCGATGCAAAGCCTCTGTGACCCACCTGGCTTAGGGACTAGAGTGACAGAACTCCACTCGCTCTGACAGGGCTCAATCATCTTGTGGTCCAACAGGTAGCCAAGCTCCTTCTGGATGAGAGGAACCCTCACTGGGTTCACACGGTAAGGAGGCAATTCAATTGGCTTCGCGTCTCCAACATCGACATCATGCACCAACACAGTGGCTCCCCCCGGAGCGGCACGGAACACTTGCGGGCACTCCTGCAGTAATGCCGAAAACTCCTGCCTTTCCTTGGGAGGTAGATGAGAAAGCTTAGTCTGGAGATCATTCATGATATCAGGATTCTTCCCCAAACTATCACTCAGGCTCATACTGCATGGGAGAGCTTCACTTGCAGACTCGGGTGGAACAGCTACAGTGCAGACTGGATTATTTTCGTCCCGCCTGTGATATAACTTTAGCATGTTGATGTGACATAATTGCTTGCTCTTTCTACGATCTGGTGTGGCGATGACATAGTTGACATCACTGAGTTTCTTCTCCACGAAATAAGGGCCACTAAACTTGGCTTGAAGAGGTTGCCCATGAACTGGTAACAGAATCAAAACCTGATCTCCTGGCTGAAAGTGGCGTAACCTGGACTTCTTATCATACCAAGTCTTCATCTTCTCCTGAGCAGCTCCTAAATTCTCTCTCGCCAGCTGTAAAGCAGTGGACAGCCGTTCTTTGAAATTCATCACATACTCCAGCAGGTTGACGTCATCTTCCTCCGACAGCCAGCATTCCTTGAGTAGCTTAAGGGGTCCTCTTACTTCATGGCCAAACAGTAGTTCAAAAGGTGAGAAGCCCAGTGATTCATTTGGAGATTCTCTTGCAGCAAACACAACGAATGAAAGACCTTTATCCCAGTCTTTCTGATGTTCCAAACAGTATTTCTTGAGCATCGATTTGAGTGTTTGATGATATCTCTCCAACGCTCCTTGGGTCTGGGGATGGTAAGCTGAAGACGTGATCTGGGAGATGCCCAACTCTTTCAGAGACTGCTTGAAAACATTTGACATGAAATTACTTCCTCGGTCTGACTGTACCTCCTTGGGCAGACCAAACTTTGTGAAGAACCCTAGCATTTCCTTAACCACGTTCTTTGCTGAGATGTTTCTAAGTGGAATGGCTTCAGGATAACGAGTAGCCATATCAATCATGGTCAACACATAAGAAAATCCTGAAGAAGTCTTAGGAAGAGGGCCCACAATATCCACCAACACACGGGTGAAAGGCGCCTCAAAAGGAGGAATGGGAACTAGAGGTGCAACCTTTTCGGTCTGATTACACTTCCCCACAACTTGACAGGTGTGACAAGACTTACAATACCAGGAAACATCCCTGAAGATACCTGGCCAGTAGAAGTGTTTCAAAATGCGTGCCACAGTCTTCCTCACTCCAAGGTGTCCTGCCAAACTGGAATCATGAGCCACTCGAATGATATCCTGCCTACAAACACGAGGGATGACAACTTGATGTACAACCTCCCATTCACAGTCGGCTGATGCTGTTGGGGGTCTCCACTTCCTCATAAGTACTCCTGACTTTACATAATAACAAGTAGAAGCACCGACTGACTCTTCCTCACTGTAAGCAGAGTTAGCTAGACCTTTCAATTCAGGGTCAGCAACCTGCAACTCAACCAACTCTTGACGAGACAAATTATCAACACTACGGGGTACTGCCTCATCTGGTGAGTGGTCCAAATTAGCAAGAAAAGTGTCAGCTAGGATAACATCATCATCATCCTCTAAATCACCAGTAACTTTAGACTTAGCCCTAGTGACAGCACATGCAGGGAACACATCAGGGACATCACAATCCTGGGTCGCAGCCACTGGCTCACTAGACAACTGAGGAGCTGGACACACTTGACTTCCACCAATATCATTTCCAAGTAAGAAAGTTACACCTGACATTGGAAGTGTCTCAACCAACCCAACCATAACAGAACCATTAACAAAACCAGACTCTAAATTCACTCTGCACAGAGGAACAGAGAAGTAATTATTCCCTACACCTTGTAAGATTACAGTTTCATCAGAGGAATTAAAATTAGAGCCTAGAACACTGGTCAGCATAAGGGATTGGCAAGCACCTGTATCACGATATATTTGAACTGATTTCCTGTCATTACTGTCCAGAGGACTGACAAAACCATCAGACAGGAAATTAGCACATGAACTCTTGAGAGTGTCACCCACGTTACTGCTCAAAAGAGGAGCTCCATCATGAGAATTTAAGTTACCCCTCAAAGCAGGTTCAGTTAACTCAGTTAAAGAATTCTGGGAACTCTCAAGAGTGGACACTAGACCAATTGACTGAATATTTAAAGACTCCTTTTTGTTCACATCACGCTGTCTCCTGAAACATCTCTCCGTAGTATGACCAAGCTTACTACAATAAGTACATTTACTTTTCTGAAATCTAGAGGTGAAGCTGGTATTTACTTCCTGAGAAACATCATCTTTATTCTCTTTCCTGTTACCTGTACTCTGAGTAGAGGCAACGTACTTACTCTTAGCTTTCCCTTTTTCTCTAGAATATCTCTTGTGAGTGAGAACATACTCATCAGCTAAAACTGCAGCATCAGACAAATTATCTATTCTTTTCTCATCAAGATATAGGCTTACATCTTTACTAATACACCTTTTGAAATCCTCCAGCAAAATCATCTGCTTAAATTTACCAAAATCAGAATCCACATTCTTAGAATTTAACCACTGCTCTAACAGATCTTCTTTGATTTTTGCATA
>NC_136971.1:37094349-37119349 GCF_032717465.1 Coenobita brevimanus
ACAATCGTCAGTGTACAGTACATTTCAACGTGGAAATAAAGAATACTTAGATAGTTATACCCTATATTCTCAAGATATTTGTCTTGCCGAATTTCAAATGTATCAGTAGTCTTTGCACTAACTACTGTTGCTTGTAGCCTACTTCAGTGTTCCACAACATTAAAGTATTTTTTCTCTGTACTAGTGCTGCATCTAATACTTTTGAGTTTCATGCCATTATTTCTAGTCACAATATCATTCTGTATTTCAAACAAATTATCATATCTAACATCGTTAAAAGTTGTTAAGAATTTTAAATATATGTATCGGATCTCCTCTGGGCCGTGGTTTGTATACTGTAGAAAAAAAAAAAACATTAATATCTTTAATATCTTTTCATAAGGTAAATTTCGAAGCGATAATAACATTTTTGTAGCCCTGCTTGCAGTCTTTCTAGTCTGTCTTCGTCTATAACAAGATTCAGGGATCATTGCTCACACAGAATTCTAGGTGTGGTGTAACTAATTGCGTATAAAGCTTAGAAATGACACTGGATGCTTTATTATTCAAGTTATTGCGATGAAACCGAGTATTTTGTTTACTTGTTCCTAGCTGCTAGAAACTGTTTTCAGTTTTTGAGATCGTTACTGATAAAAACTAAAACTTACTCGTGTTTTTGCTTCCGTCTTGGGGTGCTGAACATTAAGGTGACCAGATTTATTGAAACTAAATGCGCGCGCGCGTGCGTTCGTGTGTGTGTGTGTGTGTGTGTGTGTGTGTGTGTGTGTCTATAGACATATAGATAGACAGATAGATATAGATAGATAAATAGATATAGATAGATATATAGATAAACAGATATATAGACAGATTTTGACTAATGTGACAGCGACCGCTGCTGCGCTACACCTCAAACTGAGGCTGCTAATCAAACACTAACGTCTCCTACGAATTCCGAACATACCGTACGGTACAGTGAATGGATCTACCAAAGTTACCAGCTAGTGAGCATTACAGATTTTATATTAATAATTCGGTATTTCATTTGGTAAGGATTATGCATAATTTTTCTAATTCATCCTAATTTCATAATAGAAGAGCATGTTATATCTAATGCAATAGTAAGTTTCTAAAAGCGGGAAAATTAAGATAATTTGCTCAAAAAGCGGGACATTCTAGTCACAAAAAAGCGGGACGGACGTCCAAAAAGCGGGACTGTCCCACCTAAAAGCGGGACTCTGGTCACCTTACTGAACATGAAACATTCATATACCCCTGCCACGCTGATTCTTTGCAGTTTACCTCCCCTGAGTCATTGATTTATAACCCATGTACATTGTACCTCATATAAGGCTTGCAGCGTGTCCCATGCAGACCTTCACTGTGCCTTATAATTATGGGGTCTGCATGGCGGCAGGAATTATTGTTTTTGTCGCCAAAGTGCACCTTGCATTTATCTCTATGAAATTTCATTTTCCATTTTCTTTCCACATCCGTTTTCTAATGTCAGGTCGAGTAAACATGCCTTCTTTCAATTTAGCTTCAGACAAACCAGGAAACTTTTAGTACAACTGCATAAAACAGGCTTCATCTTTTGATAGGGCTTTGACAAACTGCTTCATTAATCCATGCTTCGTATGAAGCGCTGTAGCAGCACTTTATCTGGATTCACCAAGCTAGGCCTGATGTTATGGAACCAAGCTGTAGATTTCTTCTATTGACTACTCCTTCTGAACCCATTGTATATCCTTGGCTCTATTTTCCCATTCACAAAGAAAACATGGGAATTTTGTATACCCTGACTGCTGACCCGGTAAGATACAAAGAACTTTCAGGTCCCCACCAACGGTGTTCACTGTAGCTGATTTTCTTAAGATAATTTGCCAAATTACGATACGTTTCTTATAAATGCACAGAATGAGCAACAGTTACTGATGCATATAACCATTATGAAGAAGTACCCTCTTTCAGGCTTCTTTTAGATGAATCTATAAATAGTCTTCATTCTTCTGCATTATAATCTCTGTCAAGTTTCTGCCCTAGGCCCCCTACGTCAGAGCAATAAATCAAGGACCAGTGCACTATGCCATCATTTTCAAATAACATCATTGTGATTAGAAAAAGAAACACTGCACTTAATTTACGAGCACACTAGTCAACTAACTGAGTCACCCTGAGATATGATTGTTGCACTCCAATACTGGCATGACTCATCACTATGTTGTGTTCCAGCTATATTCTGGCTTAATATCAAATATCTGTGTTGTTTTAAACATATATTTCAACATTAGAAAATGCTAATCAAACATTTTTTCCATTGTAGTAAAATATCCATATGTTAACAATTATATAGTGTGAAATTTAAAAGAAAAAATTTAATTGAAAATATATATATTTTTTTTACGAGATGGACGTAAGATGGTGTTAATTTTTTAAAATCAGCTCCCAAAAGAATGTAAATCTCATACGAAATAATAAAAAAGTCATTGTACACCTGTGTTGTTGCTGTTGTTGTTGTTGATATTATTGTTACCATCATCATTATTATTATTATTATTATTATTATTATTATTATTATTATTATTTCCTTCCTCTTCTGTCATTCTTTACTTAATTCTTTCCACGTCCTTTTGCCTACAGGTGACTTTACACTCCCCCTTTTGTCTTACTGTCCTTCATTCTTTCCTCTTCCTTCTGCCTGTGGATGACTCAACACTGAATGACAAGCCGAATGATTTCCTGTACACCAGGAAACCATTTATTTTGCTGGGTAGTAACCATATAACCAAATTACGGCGTCTGGTGGTTTAGTGGGTAATTACGGCGCTCCAACCAGATTGAGCCTGTGCAGGTTTATATCCAAGGGGTGGTTGGGGTTATTGCTCACGTAATGCCACTCAGGGATGAGTGAGGCTGGTCACTCTCATCTTAAATGTCAGGACCAACTCCCTAGCCCCGGGCTCCTCCGCTCCTCATGGGGCAACGTAGGATTGGATGATGGATGGGTGGTCAGATTATTATTAGTATTGTTGTTATAATTATTATTATTATTATTATTATTATTATTATTATGACAGTTAGACAGTGTGCCAAAGAGGTTAGTTGGGAGTGAAAGATAAAAATGGTTGATTACTAGTGGAGAAGGGAGAAAAATTGAGCAGATGGAGAGAACACTTTAAAGAATTGTTGAACACAGAAAATGAAACAAATGCGAGTGTAAGTGGCTGGGGAATGGCTAGGAGACTGAGGGATGTGAGAAGAGAGGAAGAAATCATAGGATGGAAGTTGTGGAAGCAATGAAGAAAGTTTAAATGAGGAAAGCCCCAAGAATTGATGCAGTGTGTGGTGAAATCTTGAAGCATGGGGGAGAGATAGTAGTAGAATGGATGTGGAAGATGTGCGGATTGGCCTGGGAGGAAGGTAGAGTCTCGGAGGATTGTAAGTCATGTATAATTATTCCCCTGTACAAAGGGAAAGGGGAAAAAGAAGTATGTGGTAATCATAGGGGCATTTGTCTTCTTAGTGTAACAGGAAAAGTATATGATAGGATACTTATTGACAGAGTTAGGAAAATAACAGAGGAATTAGTTGGAGAAGAACAAGGAGGTTTTAGGAAGGGAAGAGGTTGTGTAGATCAGAAATTCATTCTTAGATCTTTAGTGGAAAAGCTTCTACAGCAGGGAAAGAAGTTGTATGCGGCTTTCATGGATTTGGAGAAAGCATATGACAGGGTGGATAGACAAGGACTGTGGAAAGTATTAAGAATATATGAAGTAGATGGGAAGGTACTGAATGCCGTGAAGAGTATGTATGCGGGTGCTAAGGCTGCAGTGTGTGTGAATAGTGAACTTAGTGATTATTTTCCATTGGAAGTTTGGATTGAAACAGGGATGTGTCATGTCTCCATGGTTGTTCAATCTGTATATGAATGGGGTTATAAAAGAGATCCGAGGTAAGGCAATGGATGTTGGAGCGGCCCTAATGATAGAGGGCAGTGTTTGGAAACTCCCTGTACTGTTGTTTGTAGATGATCCTGTTTTGTTATGTGAAGACGAAGGGGAGCTGCAAGGCTTGGTGGATGAGTTTGGGAGAGTATGTAACAAACGGAATCTAAAGGTGAATGTAGGGAAGAGTACAGTTATGGTCTTCGAGAGAAGTGAAGTCAGTGAATGAACAGCGAGGTTGGGTAGTGAGGAGATGGAAAATGTAACTACGTTTAAGTACTCGTACTTGGGGAGCGTGATGAGTAAGGATGGAAGTTTAGAGGTTGAAGTGCTTGAGAGGGTACAACAAGGAAGAAAATGTTGCTGTTTCCTTGAAAGCAGTGATAAGAAACAGGGAAGTGAGCATGAAAGTGAAAAAGTTATTATATGACAGTATTGTGATACCAACTCTAACGTATGGAAGTGAAGCTTGGACGTTGTTGGAGGAACACAAGTTAAGAGTGAGAGCAGTGGAAATGTGTTATTTGAGAGGAGCCTAGCCTGTGGAGTCACATGGAGAGACAGGCTGACGAATGAGGATAAAAAGGAGCGTTGTGGTGTGGATGTGGTTGTGATAGGAAGCGTTAGGAGAAACACAATGAGGTGGTTTGGCCATGTGGAGATGGAGAGTGAGAGACTAACGAGGAGAGTGTATGTGACTGAGATGGAGGGGGGGAGAGGGAGAGGGAGGCCAAGGGTGAGATGGAGGGATGGAGTGGGAAAGCAAATGAGAGACGGGGTGTGAGCTGGGACCAGGGCAGTGAAATGGCGGGGAATTGGGCGACATGGAGGCCGTTTTTTTGTGCCCACCCTATACGGGATTAAGGCGTCTGGCAATAGATACGTAGATAGATAAGTAGTAGTAGTAGTAATAATAGTACTCTTATTATTATCTATCTTTCTATCTATAGCCAGGCGCCCTAATCCCACAAAGGATGGCCGCAGACAAAACGCCTCCAAGTCGCTCTGTCACCCACCATTTCACTGCCCTCCCCCCAACTCACTCCTCCCTCCCTCATATACCTCTCAACTCCATCTCTCCACTTCATCCTCGGTCTTCCCCTCCCTCTCCCTCCCTCCACTTCAAATACATACATCCTTTTAGTCAGTCATTCATTCTCCATTCTCTCCACATGTTCAAACCACCTTAGTGTATTTCTCCAAATTTTCTCATCTACATCCATATCCACCCCACAACACTCCTTCACTTCTTCATTCGTCAACCTGTCCCTCCATGTAACTCCATATGCTCCTCTCAAATAACTCATTTCCACTGCTCTCACTCTTGACTTGTTCCCCTGTAACAAGGTCCATGCCTCACTTCCATACGTCAGGGTAGGGATCACAATACTCTCATGCAGTGACTTCTTAACTTCCACACTCACCACCCTATTTCTCATCACTGCTTTCAGTGAACCAACAATCTTCCTTCCCTGCTGTACCCTTTCAAGCACTTCATCCCCAAAACTTCTATCCTTACTCATCACACTATCCAAGTACTTGAATGCACTCACATTCTCCATATCCTCACCATCCAAACTCACTGTGCATTCTGTGACTTCATTCCTCTCAAACACCATAACTTTACTCTTGTTTACATTAACTTTCAGATTCCTCTTCCTACATACTGTTCCAAATTCATTCATCAAACCTTGCAACTCCCATTCATCTTCATTCAACAGTACAGTATCATCAGTAAACAGCAACATCGGAGTCTTCCACATGTCACCCTCATTCATTAGAGCCACCCCCACATCCACTGCCCTACCCTGCACCTCCTTTACAACCCCATCCATGTATATAGTAAACAGCCATGGAGACATCGCACATCCCTGTTTCAGTCCCACATTTAGATCAAAGAACTCACTCAGGTCACCGTCCACTCGCACCGTAGCCCTAGCTCCTTCGTACATACTCTTCACAGCACTCAACAATATCCCTTCCACTCCATAATTCTTAATACCTTCCACATACCTTGTCTGTCTTCTTTGTCATAAGCTTTCTTCAAGTCCATGAAGGCAGCATACACTTTCTTTCCTTTCTCTAGATACTTCTCCACTTAACATCTTAGAAGAAATATCTGATCTACACATCCTTTTCCCTTCCTAAATCCGCCTTGTTCTTCTCCAACTAGCTCCTCTGTTATATGCCTAACCCTATCACTGAGTATTCTACCATATATTTTTCCAGTCACACTAAGAAGACAAATACCCCTATTGTTACCACATACTTCTCTCTCCCCTTTTCCTTTGTATAAAGGAACAATTAGACCTGATTTCCAGTCCTCTGGAACCCTTCCCTCTTCCCAAGCCAATCTACACAACTTCCATATCCACTCCACAACAATCTCACCTTCATACTTCAGCATTTCACCACACACTCCATCAATTCCTGGGGCCTTTTCCATCTTGATCTTCTTCATTGCCTCCGCCACTTCCGCCCTACTGATCTCTTCCTCCCTCTTCTCACCTCTTCTCCTCCCAGCCATTCCCCAACCACTTATACTCGCACTGCTGTCACTCGCTTCATTTAACAAATCCTCAAAGTGCTCCTTCCATCGCCTCAATTTGTCTCTCTTCTCCACCAACAATCTATTATCACCATCTTTCACTCCCCTACTATTTCCCCTTTCACACTGCCTTACTTTCTTTACCTCCTTCCAAAACAATTTCTTACTCTCCCTTCATTTCACACTCAGATTCCTCCCAAACTCTTCATCCACTTTCTTCTTACTCTCCTTCACCAGTCTCTTCACCTTCCTTCTGCTGCTCACATAAACCCATCTCTTCTCTCTCTCATCTTCACTTTTACCTCTACTCACTAGCCATTCACTATATTATTATAATTATTATTATTATCATTATTATTATTATTATTATTATTATTATCATCACTATTGCTGATATACTTGTTTCATTGCTACTATAGTCACCGTTCATGTTTTTCTTATTATTTTTAGCACACGAGGATTTTACTAAGCAGAATTTCCAGTGAAATACCACTGCCAATTCGAGGTTATGCCAAGTGGTTAAGTTTAATGTCCCCGAAACTAACTGATATTAGCCTTTATTTTACAATCACCTTTGTATAATCATCGTGTTATAAAAATCTGTTATCTGCCAGACAATACTGTTCATATCTGGAGAGATGTTTCGTAGTGAAAAGGCTAACATTAACCAATAGAGCAGCTTTACCCTTGTCTGTGTTGAAGGTCACCTGCAGTTACGGACCACTTCACCCCACCTGCTCCACCTGACACCTCCCTCCCCCCACCTGGCCTGCCTTCCCTTCTTTGCCCCGTCTGGCCTCCGAATATCATTTTTATAATAGTGTTTTGCGACCGCGGGTGGAATGACTTTACCACCCCGCCATAGACACCCCAGCCCGAAAGTTTCTCTAAGTTCGGCGAGGGAGCAGTTGGGTGTGAATCCTATCGCCTGTAAATTAAAGAGTAAGTTGCCCGGAAGGTGGGGAGGCTGTTTCTTGGTTCTCCCTTCCCGTCTCCAGATCTCATCATGATGCCTAATGAGTGATTCTGCCTTAATAAGTGTACCATTATCAGCAGCAATCTGTGCACCCGTGACGGTAGGGGAGGGACTAAATATTCCAAGCTGCTGGGTTACCATGGACATGATAGGGTAAGGGAATTGGCTGGTGATTATCGGTACCTGAGTTTAATCATCCTTTCTGGGAAGGAGGAAGGGTAACGGTGTTTGTGAGATTCGTTTTGTTTGTAGGAGTAATTGAATATTAATGGGAAGTGCCTATTGTTTGCTGGAAGTGTTGGGTGTTTGTATGGGAACTGCCTAGCGGTTATGGGGTGTACAGAGTGTTTCTTAGAGGAACGGTTAAGAGGTTATCTTGGCAATAGGAGTTAAATCACTCGTTTTGGGAAAGAGTAAGAGATGTAGCGTTTGTGGAACTGTTTTATGACCATGCGAAGTACTGGGTGTCTATGGGAATATTTTAATCTTTAAAGAGTTGAGACCATAAGACTAGGATGGTAAGGAAAATATGGGTCAATGGTAGAATTTTTTCCCAGGTTAATTCAGTGTCTTGGATGAAACCGGTCAGACTGAAACTTTGTCTTTGGTCTGAATTTCTGGTCACCAGTGCAGAGTCACCTGAAAGCATGTGGACATTAAGTGATTGGAGCCCCCATATAGGTAAAATCAGCGACATTGCATCGCTGAATAACATTACCTTTAAAACAAAGTTAATGTAGCAGTGGCGGGTGCAGCAGTGAGGGATGTAGCAGGCAATGTAGTCGTCGTGGATGCACCCATGAGGGGTATATCAGGCAGTGTCGTCGTTGTGGATGCAGCAGTGAGGGATGAAGCAGGCAGTGTCGTGGTGGTGGATGCAGCAGTGAGGGATGAAGCAGGCGGTGGCGTGGTGGTGGATGCAGCAGTGAGGGATGAAGCAGGCAGTGTCGTGGTGACGGATGCAGCAGTGAGGGACGTAGCAGGCAGTGTCGTGGTGGCGGATGCAGCAGTGAGGGATATAGCAGGCAATATCGTCGTCGTGGATGCAGCAATGAGGGACATAGCACGTAGGCCACCCGGGAAGTGGTGCAGAATTAATTAACAGGTGGGAGGACAACAACACCCACTGACACTGTTCATTACGGGCCGGCAAGACGAGCTGTGCAGTTCAGCGATATATACTCTGGTGCCACTGCTGAGCAATTTGACGCCAGACACCACTATAAGCATAGTAGGTCAGTGTCACGGAAGGTCAGAGGCGATGAACGAACCTGAGTTAGGAGAGGCAGTGATGGGCGACACAACATTAATTAAAGTCTGATTTCCCTGAGACTCTGGACGGAAGTGGACAAATGCAGAACCAAGCAACACGCACCTGCCCCCATCAATAGGTCTAACAGCCGAACATATGACTTTACACTGTGACCTACACGTTCGACCGATTACGCTCAGAATCAAATGACGTTCATATCTGACCATTAACATTTCCACCAAGTCAAGTCTAATTATTTCATATCTGTCTGAGCTGACCTTGCCCTGTAACCTTGAATTTTGACCTTTCCCTGCGAACTTGACCTATGACTGGTCGTTTTAAAAATCGATTCCCCTTATCCTTGCCTTACTGTAGATCCTGAATCCGTCTACAAAGTATGGTGTTAAGCGGATTAAAAATGCGTAAGTTAAGGTAACCTTGTCATGTGAACTGTTATTCTCCTTAACTGTAATTCAATCCCTCGGGTGGCCCTTTACACTTCCACCATAACTGCTTTGGTTATTTCCTTCACACACAGACAAAAGACTTGTATCTTGCTCTGTGACTTTGATCTTTGACAAATTGTTCCAGGAACCGAATCCCCTGGGTCTTACATTACCCCTAATACTTCCTCCAAAAATGGTCTATATCGGATAAAAACTGTTTTAAACTAGCTTTCGTTGGTCAAGATTTGATGTGGTCCTGTGTCCTTGACTATTGACGTACTCGTATTGTTCTCAAGAAAAATAGGTCCCCCCTTTGCTGTAACTTTAACCCTCCATCAAATCTAGCAAAAAATTTCTTGAAATATGTTTGAGTTATTTTGCTCACACACACACACACACACACACACACACACACACACACGTACGCGCCCGAGCGTCGTGCAAAAGGTAACACTAGCCCTGGCTTTGAAAGCGGGTGTATTTAACATTTCACACCAGCGTCCTTTTTACTCTTGCTATTTACAGTCGATTTTATTCAGGTTTGGAGAGAGTTTGGAACCCTTTAAATGAAATACATCGTCTGGCCGTCCATTACTAGACGTCTATCCTAAGCTGAATGAAATGATCTGGTGTTGGCAAGAATAAAATAAGAAAATTTGTCACGGAAGTAAGAAAAACATCAATGGGAAAAGTTTGATGAAAAAAAAGACAATGACGGGAGGAAATTGTACAAGAAATGACAAAAATGGAAACAGCGTCTCTTAAAGAGCATGCTCTCTGTTGGGCTTTGGGCGCCAGTGAAAGAATATAAAACTTTAAGAACTTGCATTTACGTGCATATGCGCAGGAGAAAGGGGGACTAACTTGGCGCAAACTTGAAGTACTGGAGGCGGCTCCACAAACTTTACAAAAGAGACGACATCTTGAGGAAGAAACTTACGGGATCCTTGCCGAGAGCTTCGAATTTACTGAATAAAGGCCTTAAAGGAAATGGCAATCTCTGTATCTCAATATACAATATATTCAGGTGCCTTACTACAGCAAACGGTAATCACAAACGAATCGTTTCGTGACACCTGTCCCGAGGCTGCCCATCTTCCAACTCACACCACCCTCACATACATATATATATCTCAACACAGCCCTTGATCTCTCTCTCCACTTCTCCATCTCACTCACATGATGCTCGCACAAATAGTTTTTGCTGCTTCATTGTTTTTATTATTCTTACCACCATTAGCCACTATTAACCCTCCTCAGGTAGACCTACAGTTTCGCATACAACTTAGGTACACCTGGGTCTGTCTGACCTAGCTTTTAAAAAATGCTGTAGTGTCCCACATGTTTTATATAATGAATTCCTGAATATACTACAATGTATTAAGCCTTATCAGTTACAGACCTATGCCAATAAGTTTTAATTCAATGAACTCTACATATTTTTTAACAAATTATGAAAAAAAGGTCAAACTACATTTTTTTTTTTTTTTCAGTCACCATACACAGAAATAAAGAACATTAAGAGCCTAGCACTAGCGTCACAACTTGAGGGAGGGAGGACCTTCATTATGGACATAGTGGATCCCACACAACATAAAATCAACTTCCAAACTCATAGTGAAAAATTCTCCTCCCTCCTCAGGTACATGTGGGTCTCACAGACCCGACATGCAATTCTGAGTGATATACTGCAAAAACATAGAGGGACACGAAAGTAACTCCCCTACAAACTCCATGAGCACAAAAAGTTAGGAAGCTATTGAGAAGGACAGGGATCCCAGGAATCTATAAGTTACTGAACTACACCATCTAAAAAATTGCCCGGGTCTGTCAGACCCATGTCTACCTGAGGAGAATTAATCAGTCCTGAGGAGACCTGAGGAAACCATTGTTATGTGAGGTCCTTCCTGAACTCCATAAAATCGTCTGGTAGGAAAAAGTAAGAAAGCAAATCGACATCGTGGTGAGGGAATTGATGGACTGCTTTTAATCCCGTCGGTCATGAGAACTTGATTGCAAAGAGGTGGCTGGGGTTTATCGATCACGGAATGCCACCAAGGGAAGGAGGCTGCTCATCTACCTTTACATGTGATGAATTGTAGCAGCTTAACGTCAGGTCTCTGCATCTCGAAGGGGAGTGTCATTTTACTAGCATCGGTGTTTTTCTTACGAACTGTTTATTACCCCAGATGATTATATCTGACTTTCAAAACACCTTGTACTAAACGATGTAAGCAGTCTCCATTAAAATTTTGTGATGCTGATATATTTACAGTAAATTTTTGTTTCCTCAGAAAACTTAATCAACTCCCGAATGATCTCCATTACTGGAAGGAATTAAAAACATAGCCTGCAGAAGGTGATTCACCACGTATCACTTACAGCAGCAGCATTTATTTCGAGTCATTGCATTCACTAACAGGACAAGACTGATACAGTATGCACCCCAGATTTAGACTCGAGGTAGTGCATGAATCTCTTCGAATAGACTATTTCACTGTGTTAAAATGAAAAAACATTCCTCTCTTGTTTTTTGGTATTTTTGGATTCTGCTCACCGCGGTTGATACACTGTTGGAATGGAAAAGGAGGAGGAGAAGTGGAAGAAGAAGAAATAGAAAAAGAAAAGGAAAAAGAAAAAGAACAAGAAGAAGGAGAAGAAGCACAAAAAGAAGAAGAAGAACAAAAAGAACAAGAAGAAGAAGAAGAAGTAGAAGAAGAAGATGATGATGATGATGAAGAATGTATCATCATTTATCAATGACGATAATGGTTTGTTAGGCTGTGTGTCATGTCTGTGCATATCTGGACCTTATTGTAATTCGTACATATAAAATAACGAGTGATTTAGACAGCAGATCTTAAGGATTTATTAAGATTCCTTTGACTTAAATAAGGATTTGTATGTGAAAGTGTAAATACTAGTTATGTTTTTTTTTTTCCTCTCATCCCGGGTGTGGATCTAGATCATTTGTTTAGTGTGTTAGCTGGCGCCCGTGAATTAATACCCGACATCATTTTCGAGCTGCTTTGGTTACAGTGCAGGCGCGCACACTGTTCATGGCGACCGTGATTCCACACTCGGTATGTAGTATTGTGAGTATTCAGTATATATTGCCCTGTGTTAAGAGGTAAATTTTAAGCACGGTATGTTAGTCATACTATGGGGATAGTGAATTTTGACTGTTTATACCAAATGGTACTTTTTGTGACTACCATATGTCTCGTATGTACTCTCATGTATTACATATTTGTTTTAGAACTGGGTGGATATATAGTGCTGGGTAAGCGTTTCCTGTATTTGAGTGGGATGATACATGTTTCAGTGATTACTGAGAGCTCGACTATGGCCGATGCTCTCACCGGGGATGGTGCTCATTACAGTCCTCCCAAATGTTGCAGACTAACGTTGTGAGTCTTTACTTGTTTGTTTACCAAGTTGTTTTGACAGTGTTATTTGGGCTATTGCATATTGCCAATACTATTAAGGGGTAATTTCTTCTGTCGACTATAGAATTACTGTACACTGACGATCAGAATTCCTGGCTTTACAGGTTGAACAATTTAGTACAATTTATAATATCACAGAATAGGACGGATCTGGAAGTGAAATACTGTCATGTATATAATTTATTTTTTGTATGTTACATTGCATGCTAATTGTACTGTTTGTTACATTCTGACATATCTGACATCTTTCAGGTCGAAACTTGTATGAATAAACTTGTTTGCGGCAAGCCATATCTTTCATTTGGGGGACTCCAGAACCAAAGAAGAAGAAGAAGAAGAAGAAGAAGAAGAAGAAGGAGGAGGAGGAGGAGGAGGAGGAGGAGGAGGGGGAAGGGGAGGGAAAAAAAGGGGAGGGGGAGGGGAAGAAGAAGGGGAGGGGAAGGAGAAGGGGGAGGGGAAGGAGAAGGGGGAGGGGAAGGAGAAAGGGGAGGAGAAGGAGAAGGGGGAGGAGGAGGAGAAGGGGGAGGATTACATACGATTACATAGGAAAGCAAACGGCAACAGACCTTATGGTCCTTTCGAGGCTGCTTGTTACTGAGAAGACTATGACTACCAGATCTAACTCTACATGCTGGAGGATAAGGATAGTAAAGCAAGAAGGCCCCCCCCCCCACCCCCAAACCCTCCAGAAAAAAAGAGAGAAAAAACACCATGCAGCATGGAAAAACTGACATGTAAATTTTTCAGGAAATACTGGAAAGGAAAAGTTACATTCTATAATACTTTATCTATAAGCTACCCGATTGAGTAACCTGAAAGAGAAAGTAATCTACTAATATTTACGGCATGATATTATAGACGGGTACATTGAGTTAATGAGGCGTCTGTAGACATAACGTGGAAACTACACAGTGCACAGTGTGGATGTTTAGGGGTGGTGAGGCAGCCATGCCTGAAGCTTTTCAGGTAGGCAGCAGTCAATCAGGCCCTAGCTCCGTTCACTCCACTGAGACGAGGAATTCTCCCGTCTGGGACAAGTACACTAGTCTCATCCTGAACCAGTGACCCCTGGTACATTAAAAAAATCCCGATGGTGGTCACTTGTCTAACAGGGACCCTCAGTGATCCACAGCCCATCACAGGTCGAAAGTAAGAGTAGTGGCCGTTAACTCAGGGCAATCTGTGTAGATCCTAATCTGTGCTTATATAACTTTCTTTGCATTGGGGAAATTGAAAAATATATAAAGATGTCTTATAGACAAAAGGGGACTGCACATTGCACAGTGTGGATGTACAGTGCACAGAGTGGATGTTTAGGAGTGGTGCGGCAGCCCTGCATGGCGTTTTTAGGTAGGCAGCAGTCAATCAGGCCCTAGCTCCGTTCACTCCACTGAGACAAGGAACTCTCCCATGTGGGACAAGTACACAAGTTTCCTCCTGAAGCGGTGACCCCTGGTACATTAAAAAATTCCTGATGGTGGTTAATTGGCTAACAGGGACCCTCAAGGATCCACAGCCCATCACAGGTCGAAAGTAAGAGTAGTGACCGTTAACTCAGGGCTCTCTATGCAGATCCTGATCTGTGCTTATATCACCTTATTTGCGTTGAGTAAATTGAAAATGTATAATGACGTGACGCGTCAGAGGAAGGGGGAGGAAAAGAAGAAAGGGGAGAAGAAGAAGAAGAAGAAGAAAAAGAAGAAGGAGGAGGAGGAGGAGGAGGAGAAGGAGGAGGAGAAGAAGAAGGAGGAGAAGAAGAAGAAGAAGGAGGAGGAAAAAAAAGAAAGAATGAAGAGAAAGAAAGAAAGAAGTGAAGGAAAGAGAAAGAGAAAGAAAGAAGAGAAAGAAAGAAAGAAGAGAAAGAAAGAAAGAAGAGAAAGAAAGAAAGAAACAGGCCCATCTGGACCTAAAC
Organism: Coenobita brevimanus; assembly: GCF_032717465.1. NCBI lineage: Eukaryota > Metazoa > Arthropoda > Malacostraca > Decapoda > Coenobitidae > Coenobita > Coenobita brevimanus. Next base: position 37,108,856 of record NC_136971.1, read on the forward strand.
CCAGTTGACTGCAGGCTGAAGATGCCCTTATGTACAGGCTGAATTATGATCTTTTCTGCAGGCAACAATCCTTATTTCGGGGGAGAGGGAGGTAGTTAAGAGCTGCACGCATATATCGATCCCACAGCGTGAAGGCGTTCATCATCCTGCATCTAACCAAGGGCAAATGCAGAATATAAGTAAAAAATAAATAATACCAATGGCAGATAATTTAGAAGAAGTCGGCCCCTTATTTGCCTGTAGGCTGTCCAATGGTTAGTGTTGAGGGTCAACAGAACTGTTCATGACTTGCATGTGAACGCTCGTCGATTGCTTATGGCTCTCATCTTTCACCATAACCAGTGATTACGACCATCTTTCATGCGTTGTTTTGTGTGCAAGCCGTCATTCTTTCTATGGAGTTCATGGTCATCATCATCGTTTTCTACATCATCACATCATCGCCGGACTATCCTCTTCGTCGGTGTTAAAAAGAGCAAGAGAGGAGCGGGCAAAATCTTCCCATGTCTCCTGCAGCTACTACTGTGAGAATTAGAGCTGACTCGAGGAATATTATCGTAACATATTTTTGATCGTTTAGGTCATGCCTATACACTTAACAACGACCCAAAGCCCGATGTGATGGAGGTAGTTTAGCGATTTGCCAGACTATGTGAGTAATGCCATTATCATCTTTTTCTTACATGCAATCGTTTAATAATCTTCTCTAGTGACTTATTTCTGCACACTTTCATTTCCCTTTTAAATACAGCAAGTGAAGCGACTGGGGCAACACACGAAGTGATCACTGGGGCCTGGTAGTGGAAGTTTATGTTTGCTTTGGTGTAGGTCATCAATTATGACATCTGAAAGACGGAATGTGAGTGAGGTTGCTTTCTCACGCTTTCAGCGACCACCTCTCAGAAACTGGGAACTGGGAGCATGCATCAAAAAATAAGTCAATAATAAAGAGAAGTAACGTACAAGCAGTTGCTAAGGTGTCATATGCAAAATAATCATCACAGGCTAGGTGGGAGGGGAGGGGGGTCTCCGAAGACTAGAAGAGTACAGTTGACAGTATTATAATGCATATAAAGCTGGTCCACATTTGAGAAAGGATCCTGATGGAGTTTAATGGGAGACGAAATACAGATAAGCAAGCAATCAGTCATATTGTCACGGTCGCATTGCCTTAAGATCTTTCGTAATACCTCCCCCTAAACGATATATTAAGTACGTCCTATATTCTTTAGGCACTTTATAAACTTCCCTAAAAAAATAAATAAATAAATAAATAACTGAGCACTTGCTTTCTCTTTTACGAATAAGCTAATATTCTACTGCCGTCAGTGTTATAGATGAAGCGTGTTTGGTTTTCTCTAAATGAAATGCTAGTCTTTTGGGCTTATTTTCTTTGTCATTCTTTGTTGGGATAACTTTAGAGACTTTTGCTCTTTAGTTCCTTCTTTCTACTTATCAGAATAAGTCATCAGTTACCAGCATTCTTGTATCACTCTCATTTCGGTTACTGTTTTTCATATTAACATGACTGAATCAGAAGTTCTGGAGTCACTCAGTTCACACATCCTGCCTGATTTTTTTCCCTTTTTACTGCGAGACAATTTCAGTCAGTTTAAGGGAAGTCTTTCGTTATGGAAGGGTGAAGAAAAAAGCCTTCCTTTATCCTCCCTGTGAAGTGGCGTCTCTCATATTTTACTGTTGCTTCCGCCATTTAACTTCAGTCAAGATAAGGGAGAGCTGTTGTAAAGAAGGCATTAGAAATAGACTAAAGGATCGACACTCGCAACTGTTGCTGATTCAAGGCCCAAATAACGTGCCTTGCAGTCTATCGTTTACTGATCCAGTATTACTGATCCTGTGTTGATATTAATTAGACAATGAAGCAACCACACACACACACACACACACACACACACACACATATATAGATAGATAGATAGATCGATCGATCGATAGATAGATATAGATATAGATATAGATACACACACACACACACACACACACACACACATATATATATATATATATATATATATATATATATATATACTTACTCAGGTTTCTATAACATATGACTTTATGGTTCAGTCTTAGTAGAAAAAGTATCATCTGACGTTAGCTGGCCTGACACAGAGAGAGAGAGAGAGAGAGAGAGAGAGTTGTAATGACCATGAGAGGGCTAATGATACAGACAAGAATAATACCCACTGATGTCTTGGTAAATTCTGGCCACTTACTGAACCTTGAAGACGATTGTTTTCAGCCGAGGAAAGACTTTACAGGGGAGATTTTTTTTACAATAACAGAACAGAGAAAGTAAAAACAAATGAATAAAAATAATAATCCATTCACCAGATTACAGGTGTCCACTCATGAAAAATCTGCAACAGTTGGACTTGAATAGCCGTTGGTTGAAGTTTGAGGGGATGCCACTCTGGTGATGTGAGTTCCATAGAGAAGCAGTTCGGGGAATACAAAAGTTTTGGTAGGCAGAAGTTCTGCAATCTGGTAGTGTGACAGTTTTTTCATGAGCGCTACCAGATGCCTATGCAGCATGAGGGAAGGCGTGGAGAGGTGGCACAAAGGACGCAACTTCGTCTGACCGTTTGCCGTAAAAGTATATGTAAAATCATGTAATGAAGGCAATATTCCTTCCAACTTGTAAGGGAGATATTTCATTTGTAAATGTTGGATTATTAATAATTCTACCTGCTTTATTCAGTATTTTGTCAAGTTGTTTTGGTGCAACCTCTCCACATCCACTCCTAAAGGGTAGCAATATCCCAGCAGACAGCGCACAGAATTCTTTTAAATTATAGTTAATTGCTCGTAGCTGTTCACTACAAGAAGTCTCCCTTAGAAATTAATAAATCACCTGGAGACTATCTATCTATCTATAGCCAGACGCCCTAATCCCGCAAAGGATGGCCGCAGACAAAACGCCTCCAAGTCGCTCTGTCACCCACCATTTGACTACCCTCCCCCCAACTCACCCCCCCTCTCTCATTTACCTCTCAACTCCATCCCTCCACCTCATCCTCGGTTCACTCCTCCCTCTCCCTTCCTCCACCTCAGCTACGTACACCGTCTTAGTCAGTCTTTCATTCTCCATTCTCTCCACATGTCCAAACCACCTCAGTGTATTTCTCCTAATCTTCTCAACCACATCCACATCCACCCCACAACGTTCCTTCAGTTCTTCATTCATCAACCTGTCACTCCATGTCACTCCACATGCTCCTCTCAAGTAACTCATTTCCACTGCTCTCACTCTTGACTTGTTCCCCTCTTGCAAGGTCCACGCCTCGCTTCCATACGTCAGGGTAGGGATCACAATCCTGTCATGCAGTGACTTCTTAACTTCCAAACTCACCTCCCTATTTCTCATCACTGCTTTCAGTGAACCGACAACCTTCCTTCCCTGCTGTACCCTTTCACACACTTCATCCCCAAAAGTTCCATCCTTACTCATCATACTACCCAAGTACTTGAATGCACACACACTCTCCATATCCTCACCATCCAACCTCACTGTACATTCTGTGACTTCATTCCTCTCAAACACCATAACTTTACTTTTGTTTACATTAACTTTCAGTTTCCACCTCCTACACACTGTCCCAAATTCATTCACCAAGCCTTGCAACTCCCATTCATCTTCATTCAACAATACTGTATCATCAGGAAACAGCAACACTGGAATCTTCCAAATCTCACCCAAATTCATTAGAGCCACCCCCACATCCACTGTCCTACCCTGCACCTCCTTTACAACCCCATCCATGTATATATTAAACAGCCATGGAGACATCACACAACCCTGTTTCAGTCCCACATTGAGATCAAAGAACTCACTTAGCTCACCATCCACTCACACCGTAGCCCTAGCTCCTTCGTACATACTCTTCACAGCATTCAGCAATTTCCCATCCACTCCATATATTCTTAATACTTTCCACATACCTTGCCTATCTGTTCTGTCATAAGCTTTCTTCAAGTCCATGAAGGAAGCATACACTTTCTTTCCCTTCTCTAGATACTTCTCCACTAAACATCATAGAAGAAACATCTGATCTACACACCCTTTTCCCTTCCTAAATCCCCATTGTTCTTCTCCAACTAGCTCCTCTGTCATATGCCTAACCCTATCACTGAGTATTCTACCATATATTTTACCAGTCACACTAATAAGGCAAATACTCCTATGGTTACCACATACTTCTCTCTCCCCTTTTCCTTTATATAAAGGAACAATTATACCTGATTTCCAGTCCTCTGGAACCCTTCTCTCTTCCCAAGCCAATCTACACAACTTCCATATCCACTCCACAACAATCTCACCCCCATACCTCAGCATTTCACCACACACTCCATCAATTCCTGGGGCCTTTTCCATCTTGATCTTCTTCATTGCTTCCACTACTTCCGTCTACTGATCTCTTCCTCCCTCCTCTCATCTCTTCTTCTCCCAGCCATTCCCCAACCACTTATACTCGCACTGCTGTCACCCTCTGCATTCAACAAATCCTCAAAGTGCTCCTTCCATCTCCTCAATTTCTCTCTCTTCTCCACCAACAATCTACAGTATTATTCCTATCTTTCACTCCCCTTTCACACAGCCTTACTTTCTTTACCTCCTTCCAAAACAATTTCTTACTCTCCCTTCATTTCACACTCAGATTCCTCCCAAACTCTTCATCCACTTTCTTCTTACTCTCCTTCACCAGTCTCTTCACCTCCCTTCTCCTACTCACATATACCTCTCCCTTCTCTCTCTCATCTTCTCCCCTACCTCTACTCGCTAACCATTCACTATATGCCTTCTTCTTTTGTTCCATAGCTCGTTTCACCTCATCATTCCACCATGCTGTCCCCTGCACACCCTTGCATCTCCTCACGCCACAATCTTGCAGATTCTCCACTCTTCTCACAGGAGCTGTTTCCTCCTGTCTTCCCCTTCGAACCTTCAACCATTTTCTTTGCAACTTTACTTTGGCCATCACTAAGTGATGGTCCGAGACTCCATTCTCCCACCTTCTCCACACACTTGCATCCAACGCTGGTCTTTTCATTCGCTCATCCACACACACGTAGTCTATCATTGCCTTTCGTTCAACAAGTTCACCATCCATCCTCCTCATTACTCTCCATGTATACTGGTGGATCATCTTATGTCGAAAGTAGGTGTTGGCTATTGCCAACCCCTTACCAACACAGATGTCCACCAAAGCACTACCATTCCCATCTACGTCAGCTGGCACACCCACTGACCAACCACTCCATCGACTCGTACATTCCTAACTTTGCCATTCATGTCTCCAATCAAAAGCACTCTCTCGCTCCTCTCAAATTTGTCCATACATGCTTCTACTCTCGCCCAAAACTCATCTTTCACTCTTGCCACTCGGTTCTCTGTTGGAGCATACACACATACAATCGCCCATGCTTGTATACCTACTGTACTTTCATCCTCACACATACAATCCTTGCACCCACTGTTCCATACTCTTATATTCTCCTTCCACTTCTTGCTTATCACCTGGAGACGGAAAGAAAAAATCAATAACCTAACAGCAAAAAATCAGGAGAATGGGTTAAATCCTTGTCAGCTTCCCATGGTCGTATTCGTGTCATTAGCCCCACCAGTCCGCTGGGGTCGTTTATTAGTTTATTCTTGCTGTCTGCAGGAATATTGTCCAACTCTGGGGAGAGCTTGTATAGTGATGGGATAAATGGAAGCATTATCTAACCATGTCACAAAGGTCTCTCTAAACCTTACTAATATTATCCGCAGGAAGAGAGAGAAGAAAGAAACCATCTGAGAACAGGGAGAAAGAGGATTGCATGGCCGCTTCCTTAGCAGCGTTTTTTTTTTTTTTTTTTCCAATCGCGTGTTAATTATAATTATAAACTTATTTATGGAATCTCCGTCGGTATTTGATAATGTTGCTTAACCCCGGTCCACCTGGCCGAACAGAGCCGTCGACCGTAGGTAAAGGCGGACAGCAGGGGATGGACACCGGTTATCTGCCACGCTTGGCAATGATTCACTTTAATTCCTTAAGCACGAGCAGTTTGTTTATATCATGTTCATACTGCCACCATACGATTTCTTCGACTAAGACGAGACAGTTGGAACCGCAGCAGTTACAGATATATACCCTAAATTATCTTTAGCCAGTACGCTAAATTATCTTTAGCCAATACGTTAAATTATCTTTAGCCAATACCCTAAATTATCTTTAGCCAATACGCTACTCCTGTAGCCTCACGTATACTGTGTATATATATATATATATATATATATATATATATATATATATATAAACTGCATTGTTTGTTTGATTGTTTGTCCTCCAATCACGCCGAAACCAAGAGCCACAGACCTTCAAGACCCATATATATTCTGATTCAGGGAGACCCAAGGATGGTTTTAGTAGGTCAAAATTCAGACCTGGGTCATTTGAGGTTACAGGTAGAGTGTTCGCCATTTTGCCCCGGGCACCTCTGGGTACTCCCGCAGCTTAATTTTGGCAGTGAGACTCACATGACCTCCAGTTCGGACATAGGCTGTGTGAGATTTACTTCCGAGGTCATTTGAGGTCACCGGTAATACACGTTCGAATGACTGGACCCAGCAGCCCAATTTTTGGCGTCGAGACTCATATGACGTCCACTTAGGACATAGGCTATGTGAGGTTGACCTCCGAGGTCATTTCAGGTCACCGGTAATAAACAAGTACACATAAACACTGTGCGTTAGTGTGTGAAAGCTGAAATAGAACGTTTCTGGACCTCTTATAATGCCTCTTCAAAAGCGTAAGAGGTACATGGTCTTTCTGGATTAGAAAGAAAGACTGAACTAGGACAAATAGGATTAGAGTGTTTGCCTTTTTCGCCCGGCAACGCCATGTACCCCTGCTAATATATATATATATATATATATATATATATATATATATATATACAGAGAGAGAGAGAGAGAGAGAGCCTCTGTCGTACAGTGGTAGAGTGTGCGTTTTGCACGCTGGTGAGCGGGGGTTCGCCTCCCGCCAGAGTTGTAAAAACTTTGGGAAGCGTTCACCAAGCCACTTGCTACTTTGGCGGACACAAGGGGTGCTGTGGTTGAACCAGTGTCGCATACTAGTATGCTTGCACCCAATCGGCTTAAGGCGGGCCGATTACACTTGGTTCACAGACTGCACACACATCCAAAGCCACTACAACACTACAATCACACTCACAAGCACTTCTCACCCTACATACAGTCTCTACCAGACAGCCTAAGCCACTAGGTAGAGATACATTGGCTGTATCGTCCCTGCTTCGGTAGGGATAGGCCGGTCCTGCAGTGGACCTCAACGGCTGATGATGATGATGATGATATATATATATATATATATATATCATCATCTGGACCACTCGTCCTTCCCTAGGTCAGAGTGAGGAGTAGCAGTGTCTAGACAGCCCAAATTTGCCCAATCCAATAGGCCACGCTTCCATTCAATCATCATTCAAGCCCCCGGAATCCTGGCTCTATCGAATATTCCAAAAACATTCACCACGTTCAGTAGCTTCACATAAACGTGTCCGATTGAGTCAATCCGGACTCTGCCACATTAAAAAGGTGTGCCAAGTCCCTGCCCATGCACTTCTTCTCACAACATTCATCCAGCCAGCTCGATCTCTTGTCAGGTCCCTAGCCTTACCGACTTCCGATCCTCTCTTCCTCACACACTCATCCACCATATCTCTCCACCTTCTACCCGGACCACCTCGCCTCCTCCCTCCTTCAGATTCGCTCAGCTATATCTTTTTCACCACTCTATTGTCATCCATTCTCTCCACATGACCATACCATCTCAGCACACTCTCCTCGATTCTGGTGTCCACCGACTTCCTCACTCCACATCTTTCACGTATCACATTATTTCGTATCGTATCCACGCTCTGCACCCCAAACACATTCCTCAGCAGTCCCATCTCCACCGCCTCCACTCTTGACTTTTCATTTTCATGCCACACCATAGTCTCACATCCATATGTTAAAGCTGGCACTAACACTTCTTCATGTAAGCCTCGTGCAGCTGCTGCATTCAACCCTCTGTTTCTTTTCAAGGCCTTCATTGCACCAGCTACCTTTCTTCCTTGTGTCATTCTACTTTCAACTTCTCTTGCACATTTTCCTCTTTTTCTATGACAGTAATCAGGTATTTGAACTCTTTCACCAATTCCAGTCTCTCTCCATTGAATGTAACATCTCACTGGTGTAACGCCAGGGATTTTTTTGCCATCGTTGTTCATCAGTGTAACGGTATGATTTTTATCCCACCGTTGTTCATCAGTGTAATGATGGTAATTTTATCCCATCATTATTTATCAGGTTTGTTCTGTTTAATTTACTTGTTGATAATACAAAGGGTACTCAACTTAGTCTCCCCTCAATGACTGATAAAGTATTCACCAAAGAAAAAAAAAACAAAGGGGGGGGAGTAACTTCGACTTTGAATGATAAAGGTTAATTGCATAAAGGATATTTTTGGTAGCGTTTGTATTTATAGCCGAGTCGAGAATAAGTTAGTACCACGTGTTAGTCGTTCCCAAAGCGGAGGAATCTTGAACTGGAAGGGGAGTGAGTCATGCGTGAGAGGACAAAATTCCCTTGGTTGGATATCAAAATTGCATATACTTTACTCTGCTTTAATAAATCTATACTTGTTAAACAACAGACATTTTTTTGAATTACATGACCTTTAATAATATGAAAAGAGTTGTAAATTAAGTACTAGTTTGGGCGATAGTAATACAGTACTTTTACCAAGCGAAACAATTTGAATATTTAACAATGACTCCTGAGTTCATCACATTTCATTCTCGAATATCAGTTATTCTTGGGCTCGTCAATAGCCTCAAGACTGGGACATTCAATGACATGGACTGTCTTTTCGGGCTGGCATAGCCTTGAACCAAAAATATTCACTCATGTACTATTACGTTGGGCCAGTCTAAACTCATCACACAATTCACTAATATTTCATAATCACTCGGGCTTGCTTAGCCTCGAGGAACAGTTCGAAATTACATATCCTTACAACCACTAAATTCACTTTAACACTCCCAATATTTCTAACCTATTAATAAAAGAAGAGAAAAAAAACGGTTGATGAGTTAAATTCGCTTTTCCGTTACATGATCACATTAACTTTCAAAATTCTGTACCTTATTTACTATCAAATAAAAAGGTTCACCGGATTGATTCATAATTCAATTGCTACTACATTCAGTTATAAATCTATTTGTGGGTAGTGTAAGTGTGTGTGTACATCAAGTCTATGGGCAAATTCACATGATGGCCTCGTGCAAACCCCAAAGTCACGGTGTCTGTGGACTGAAACAACGTCTGTTACTCGTAACGTCTGGTTAGCCAATGTCTACGTTAAGCTTTTAACAACATTACTTCATATTGTTCACGACAAGCAAGAATTAAAACAAGCAAGGGGGGAGAAAGGAGGAATGTGTACAGCTCACCTGAAACAACGTCTGTTACTCGTAACGTCTGGTTAGCCAATGTGGCTTAGCTGGGCACGTAGGGACGCTACTGCTAGTCAAATGAGACTGTGTTTTTGCGATATGGTGGGTTTTAATTCTCTTCACTATTTATATAGTAGAGTACACATGACGTTAGGACTTTTGATTGATTTGGGGAAAATTTGGGGATTCATTCCTTACTACAGTTAAATACTGAATTTACCTCCATCCCGCCCTGAGTTTGGGGTAGCTTATGCCATCTAGTGACGGCTAAGGCAAGCGGAACTACTTGATCCTCATAAATTACATTATCTTTGCCTTTTCTGACTATTAATTTCACATATTTGGATTCTAGCAGCTTCATTAGTAAGCATTTCACAACAATGATAAGGAAAGAATTGCATACCCATTATTATTCTGTTTAAGGTTTAAACTTGGCGCCCGGCAACGACGCACCACAAGCAAGAGGATGTTGCCCACATCTGTTATTCGTTACTTACCAGATGGGGGGAACTCCCATAGCTCAACACTCCCAGCTACACTACCTATGCATAGATAGAGATATATACATATAAAAATAAAGTTGTCCCTATATCGATCATTAAAACATGAACTACTACTTAGAACAGGAGCCTTATAGACTAGTATTCAGATTAAACTCTATCTAACTTAGAAATTACAGTACCTCTAAACATATACATGAATACTAAATTTGTGGCATTACACTGGGAGTCACCTTCTCCCTCGGTATCTATCACCCTACTCTTCTCCACATCCACTCCCAAGGCACGACGCTCAAAGGCATCAGCAAAACTCTGCACCAGCCCATCAAGTTCTTGTCCGGCATTTGCAAGCAGCACTGCATCATCAGCACACAACAAACTTGAGACATTCCATCCATCACCATTCATTACCAACGCCACCCCTCTCTCCACAACTCGTGCCCCCAATTCTCTCATCACCCCA
>NC_136971.1:37121849-37236849 GCF_032717465.1 Coenobita brevimanus
CACAAACACATTCACATTCAGCAGAAAAGGAAAGAAGCTAAAAAATATATATATATATATATATATTATGCCCAATAAAATAAGTAAAAACAAAGCTGAACTTCAGTTAATAATAAAGAACATATTCCAAGATCTAAATTATATTGAATGTAACACTAATGAGTTGAATGACAGACTAATAAAAGTGTTAAGGGAATCAGCGTGAGTAGTAGGGAAAACTAACACAACCAGTGCCAAAAGGTATTGAAGAACGACCTACGAGCTCATGATGAGAAAAAAGGAGACCTTGTTGGAAGGACACAAGTCAAGAGTGAGTGCAGTGGAAAAGAGTTTTCTGAGAGGAACATGTGGAGTTACATGAAGGGACAGACTGACAAATGAGGAAGTGAACGAGAGTTGTGGTGTGGATGTGACAGAAAGCGTTAGAGGAAATACATTGAAGTGGTTTGGGCATGAGGAGAGGGTGGAGGGTGAAAGACTGACGAGGAAAATGTAAGTGAGGTTGACAGAAGGGGAGGGGGAGATTGAGAATGAGATGGAGGGATGGAGTACATTAGTAGCCTATATGATAGAGGGAGGTGTAACTTGGGGGAAAGCAGTGAAACGGTACAGGATAGGGCGACATGGAAGCGATTTGTTTGTGGTCACCCATTACTGGATTGAGGCGTCTATCTATCTAGAATTCTAGATAGATAGATCGATAGATAGATAAATAAACAATTAATTAGATAGATAGATAGATACACAGAAGAATGGAAGTAAACTTATTAACAGGAGACAGGAAGAAAAACGTAAGAGAAACATGGATCAGATCAAACAATTCATTCAAGGTCACAGGGAAAGGTCAAAGTCCGAGGGAGCAAAGTAACGTCAACTAACAGTGTCTTCTGATCTGAAACAAACTCTGGAGAAGGGTGAAGGGGACGAGGAAAAAGAAGGATTCAGTTCTGAGAACAATCCATCAAATGTTCAGGTCACAAAGTTAGGTGAAATTCAGAGCCTCTTGGACAAGTCAGCTAAAGCAATTTTGGTCTTGTCTGAACCAAAGTTAATGACAGAGTTAGGAAATGATATGAATGACGTAATTCGCTTTTCATAATAATCTACTGACTGTCAGTGTCACAGGACAGTCAAATGTTCTGGCGTTAGCTCAGTTGGTGAGCGAGGGTGATGCACGCAGTGAGTGTTCCTTCTTACTCTCTTTTTCATGTGACAGGTAGATTTTCATTTAACTTCAAAGAAACTTCTCAAAGAGAATAGGTTAGACACAATCCCCGTTAAACTCCTCCACCATCAAAAAATTTGTTTTAAAAATCGATGGCAGAAAGAACAGCACGGTACCTGCGTCTGTAGACTAAAATGTTTATCACACTCGACGAAAGTCTCTTATCAGTAAAATCTGTACCCTCTGATAACTGAAGGACTCCTTTAATTGTCTGGCGGCTGCGTGAACAAAATTGCTGGGATTTTTGTGGTTGTCTGGGGAGTTAGCGAGGACTATGTATATGGATGCGGGAACATCTCTAAGGAATTCTTGGCTAGTCAGAAACGCCGAAGGATTTTCGCATGCAAGAGACCTACTAGCGATGCCTCATATATTGCCCTTCACTTTCCATCTCAAGGATTTTCACACGAGTTTTCACATTGTAGCTTCCTAAAGACTTTCACACGCAAGGTACTCACTCCAGCAAAACACCATATACATTTGTATCTAGCGAAGTCGCATATGATCCTGTATCTGTCTAGAACCTTGATAAGAGTTAGATTGTAGGTCATGACTTGTCAGTCCTGTACAGGTAAGATTTTTCAAACACAAGTCTCTTCATTGTAAGGGCCTTAGCAACCGCCCATAGTATATTCCTAATGGCTCGGGGTCTATTTAGGACTTTTGCACTTAATAAATCTGACAAGTGGCCACTCCTAAGCCAAAATCTGTAGTCTGTCGATGACAAGAAATATAAAGCATTTGCTGCTTACGTCCAAGATCAGGAAATGAGAGGGTAACATGGCTACAGCTAAGTCTAGCAACGCTGTAAATACCACACTGAATGGCAAAGGCCTGTGGAGAAGTACGAGTATAGTCCAGGAATTAAGCATTGTGCTAAGGTCTGGTGAATAAACACATTGCGGAAAATTGCGGAAAAGTTTGAACCCTCTGAGATACGCAGGAGACCAGCTAAAAATTTTTTGCTTTTGGCTAGTAAAAAAAAAAAAAAAAAAAAAAGAAGAAAAAACTTATGACAAAATCGAGAAGATAATTGTTTCCCTGACTCTGAAGTGATAGACACCAAAGAGGTATATTTCCGGAGGCGTCCGCAGACGAATTCCAGCTCTTCTACCACAAGGGATAGCTGTAAATCAGAGTACAATCGTCTGTCGGCTGAAGAAAAAAGAAAAGAATTCAACATAAACTTTGACGTCGGACTAGAGTGCATAGTATGGCTTTTCTATACCTGATTGTGCAGAATATCCTCCAAAGGGTGATAAAAATCGTATGCCTGCAAGAAGGAAAACTATGCAAGAATTTGCTTATAAAAGGACCAATGATATGGAGTCTGCACATAACCAGGGACGCAGACAGACACATGCGCCTGAACCGGCTGCTTGAAAAGAAACGGTGATATTTATGCAACATTTTTTTAACAATTGATGAAAACCGCAAAGTACTTCAACGGATTAACTCCCATGGAACAATGACGCCATCCTGGAAAGATCATATTACATCTCTTGTAAAATCTGCTTCCAAGAGATTGGGTGTGCTAAGCCGACTCCGCTCTTTCTTTACCCCTGCACAATTGTTGACTCTATACAGGGGTTTTATCCGCCCCTGTGTGGAGTACAACTCTCATGTGTGGGGAGGCTCCCCACATACAGCTCTTCTCAATAGGGTGGAGTCAAAGGCTTTTCATCTCATTAACTCTCCTCCTCTTACTGACTCCCTTCAACCTCTGTCTCTTCGCCACACTGTTGCATCTTTATCTCTTTTCTATCGCTACTTTAATGATTACTGCTCCTCTGAACTGTTCATGCATTCCTCCACCTCTACGACGGGCGCGTAGCACCCGTCTGGCAGCAAACGCTCATCCCTTTTCTGTCCAACTCTCTAATGCAAAAGTTAACCGTTACTCCCAGTCTTTCATTTATGCAACAGGTCAACTCTGGAACTGTCTCCCTCTGTCTGTATTTCCTGCTGCCTATGATCTCCAGTCTTTCAAACGCAGTGTGTCCAGGCATCTCAAAATGATCGGATCTTGAATTTGGCTCTCTATTGTATTTTGTTTTTCTCTTGGAGGGAACTGTTACTGCGGGCTCATGGCCTTTGGTTCCCTCTTCCTTACATTAAAAAATATATATATATATATATGTTTCAATGATGTTGAAGGCCTATCTATCTTCCATACCCCGTACTGCGTGTTTTACACACACACACACATCATCATCATCATCATCATCAACAGCCGTTTGAGTATCCACTGCAGGACAAGCCTATCCCGACCGAAGTCGGGACGATACAGCCAATGTACTGTATCTCTGCCAAGTGGCTTAGGCTGTCTTGCAGAGCCTGTATGTAGGGTGAGAAGTGCTTGTAAGTGTAATTGTATTGTTGGAGTGGCTTTGGATGTGTCTGTAGTTTGTGAACCAAATGTAATCGACCCGCGCACGCCGACTGGGTGCAAGAATACTTTATAGTAAGCGACACTGGTTCAACCACAGCACCCCTTGTGTCCGCCAATGCAGTACGTGGCCGGGTGAACACTCCCAAAGTTTATTACCCTGGCGGGGCGCGAACCCTGGTTCACCCGTGTACGAAACGCACACTCTACCACTGTACCACACACACACACACACACACACACACACACACATATATATATATATATATATATATATATATATATATATATGTGTGTGTGTGTGTGTGTGTGTGTGTGTGTGTGTGTGTAAAGGTGAAAGAAGTGGGTGCAAGAATTATCGTGGCAGAAGTTATTGAGTGTGGTAGGGAAGGTATACTGGAGAATTATTATAAAGTATGACAGATATCAGAAGTCCTGGTGAGTGATGAACAGGGTGGATTTAGGAGTGGCAGAGGATGTATGGATCACATATTTGAAGTGAGACAGACAGTGGAGAAGGCTTGTGAGAAGGACTATAAAGTGTTTATGGCAATCATAGATCTGGAAAAGGCATATGACAAAATAGACAAAGAAGGATTGTGGAAAGTTTTGCACATGTACGGTGTAGATAGTAAGCTGCTAGGTGCCGTCAAGAGTTTTTACTATGGTAGTGAAGCATAGGGTAAACGGGTAGGCCAGTCTATGTGATTGGTTCACGATTTGTGTGGGCGTGCGACAAGGTTGTGTGATGTCACCATGATTGTTCAATATACATATGAATGGGGTGATGAGAGAAATAAAAACACGGGTATGTTGATGAAGCAATACTACTTGCAAATACCGAACACTAACTTGGTAGACTAACGCAGAATTTTGCTGATGTCTGTGAGCGTCGTGCCATGAGAATAAATGTAGAAAAGAATAAAGTGATGGTTATTGAGTGAGAAGGTGACTCCCAGTGCGATGTTACAGTGAACGGAGAGAAACTGGAATTGGTGAGAGAGTTCAAGTACCTATTTACAGTGATAGAAAAGAGAGGAAAATGCGCAAAAAAAGAAAAAAAAAGTGGAAAGTGGAGTGAAACAAGGAAGGAAAGTACCTAGTGTAGTGAAAGCCTTGATAAGAAACAGAGGCTTGAGTGTTGCAGCTGCACGAGGCTTACGTGAAGGAGTGTGAGAATATGGTGTGGCATGAAAATGAAAAGTCAAGAGTAAAAGCAGTGGAGACTGGACTGCTGAAGAATATATGTGGAGTACAGAGAGTGGATAGGATACGAAATAATGCGATTCGTGAAAGATGTGGAGTGAGGTAGTCTATGGACACAAGAATCGAAGAGAGTGTTCTGAGATGGTATGGTCATATGGAGAGAATGAATAACAATAGAGTGGTGAAAAAGGTATATCTGAGCGAATCTGAAGAAGGGAGGAGGCGAGGTAGGCCAAGAAGAAGGTGGAGGGATATGGTGGATGGGTGTGTGAGGAAGAGAGATTTGGAAATCGGTGAAGCTAGGGGACTGACAAGAGATCGAGGTGGTTGGAAGAATGATGTGAAGAGATGTGCATTATCCGGGACTTGGCACTCCTTTTTAATATGGCAGCGTCCGGATTGACTCTGTCGGATATGTTTATGTGAAGCTACAGAACGTGGTGAATGTTTTTGGAATATCCGACAGAGCCAGGATTCCGGGGGCTTCAATGGTGAGTGAATGGAACCGTGGCCCATCAGATTGGCAAATTTGGGCTGTGTGGACGTTGCTACTCCTCCCCCTGCCCTAGGGTGGGAAAGGAGGTATGGATGACGATGATGATGATGATGATGATAATGATGATGATGATGATGATAAATAGCCAAGTAGGAGATGCTACACCAGTATTATGCCCATAAATATTTTATTACATTTTTCGTAACGGTAGCGACCGCAACATTCTACTTGTAGCTGTAGTAGCAGCGGCAGCGGCGTCACATTTGTTAGAGTGTAGCGGTAGCTGTAGCGATGCTACATTTTGATGTAGCGGTGCCCACCTCTGCATAGGGTTTCATTATCTTGGGATTTAACTTAGAAAGGTCATAATTATTACCTCTCGTAAAATCTACCTCCAAGAATTAATTCTGTTACGCCAACTCTGTGCCTTCTTTATCCCTGCACAGTTGTAGACTTTATACAGTGACTCTTCGCCACTGTGTAAAGTGCGACTCTCATGTGTGGAGAGGCTCCCCACATACAGCTCTTCTCAACAAGGTGGAGTCAAAGGCTTTTCGTCTCATGAACTCTCCTTCTATTACTGGCTTCTTTTGAACCTCTGTTCCTTCGTCGTATTATTGCATTTTTTTTCTTTTTTCTATTGATACTTAAATGGTCACTGCTTCTCTGAACTGTTTGCTTCCATCCCTTCATCACTACAGCCGGCGCGAAGCACATGTCCAGCGATAAACTCTCATCCCTATTCATGGATTAACAGATAACTCCAGTCCTTCATGTGTGCGACAGGTCATCTCTGGAACTGTCTTCTTCTGTCTGTATTTCCTGCTTCCTATGACTTCCAGTCCTTTAAGCGCAGTGTGTCCAGGCATCTCGATATTAAAGGCCCTTTAATTTGGCTCTCTGTTATCATATTTTCATTTTTTCTTAAATGGAACAATCTTATGGACTTCTGGCCTTTGGTTCCTTCTTCCTCGCATATAAGCACAGGAAAATCCCTTACTTGATGTGTATTATTTTTTTGAATAGTTTTGGAGCCATGTACGCAAATCCAGTGTGGCTGTGATTTTGGTGCCGTGAATGGCATATGGATTCCCAACCCACTACCTATTTAATATTGTTTTTGCTAGTTTTCTTGTACCAGACATTAGCTCAGTTGTATCAAAATTTTGCAAGAGTTGCTGATTTTTAAGCATAATTATCTAAAGGTGTTTTTTTCAGAGTTAAAGAAAAATAATTGTGACAGCATATCCATGCGAGAATTCAACAGGTTGTGTGTGGTGGTGGTGGTGTTGGTGTGGGTGTTGGTTGCCCAAACCCACATGGACAGGGAATTAATACGGCAGACCAAGGCCAAAGCCGAGGCTGCGTGGACCCCCCCTGGGTTCTTCACCCGGTCCTTGGCCATCCTCCCAAGCTCTTTCATAAGCTTTCTTACCACCCTGCCCGTGCCCTTCACCCTGCCCCTCGCCTCCAAGACTGAGGGGCCCAGGGAAGCGTGTGGGGATCCTGACTCCCCTTGGAACCACGTGCCCTTCGTCTCCACCGCACGTTACCTCCAGTACCAGGGTTGTGTGGCCAGGTGGGAGGGGGCGAGCGGCAGGCGGGAGCAGGAGGGTGTGAGCGGGTGGGGAGTGCGCCTGGGAGTCAGGCTGGTGGGACAGGGTGGGAAAGAGAAGGACTGGAGACTGGGGGTGAAGATGAAAGGGGATGGCACGGGTTGGTGGATGAGGCCGGGGTCAAGGTACTGGATTAGGTCCTTAATACACTACAGCACCATTCCCTGGGCCGTCCTTCATATCACACTATACGTGCTACAACACCACCATCGTAGGTCTACCCCGAGGTGAATGCAATATATCCTACTATAGGGTATGTGTACAGGATATAGTGAAGTCCTTCACCCCGTCCTGGGGCCTATAACACGTTCCCTCGTCCTGTGAGGCTATCACCCCGTCATGGGGACTATAACTCTGTCCTTCGTCCGGTGAGTCTTTCACCCCGTCCTGGGGCCTATAACACGCTCTCAAGTCCTGAGAGGTTACATAACTCCACCACGAGGGAGTTGACATCACGAGGGAGTTGTGCAACCCTCGTCTACCAACATCATAGGCGTGCATCTCTCTACGACCCCCATGGTAGTTGTACACCTGTTGACCAAGTCCGTGGGTGATGGCCCAACACCCCTGACATAAAGTGAGGAATCTCTGTCACCCTACCACTCCTCCATCACGAACTTTTATCATTTTTCTGCCTCTTCTTTCGTTTGATTTTCTCACGTTTGCACTTGTTTATTTTCTTAAGTTATATTTATTATATGTTTATTTTCTCCTCCTTCCTCCATTTTTTCCCAATAAATCATTCTTTAAGAAAGGTTTCGGAAATGGTTCAGTTCGATCAACGTAATACACATCTCTGATGTGTTACAGTTTTGCTCATTAAGTTCGAAAACATGAGCAAAACTGTAACAAATTTTCCAGGCAAAAAGAAGCTAAAGGTCGTTTCTATATACTGGGCAAAAACAGGCATTCATAGACAACCAGCTCGGATGTGCACGAGGTTATTCAAGAGTTGGATGCAGCCTATTTTTTTTTATTAGGGGGGGATGAAATCTCACGATAAACAAACAAAGGACACATTTGGCCTATACGTATAGTTCTAAGTAAAGCAGAGCAAGCAAGGTCGCGTCAAGTCCCATCTGGTCATTTAATTCAAATTTATGTAGGCTACAATTTATGATTACAATATACTACATACAATACGGCAGCATCATACATGTATACTGCAATGTGATGTGACACACACACACACACACGCACGCACACACACGAGTATATATATATATATATATATATATAATCAGATAGGTATATGTGATACTACAGAACCTGGTGAAATTTTTGTTGGTCCATCTGATAGAGGCAGGATTCCGTGGGCTTGAATGATGAGTGAATGGAAGCGTGGCCCATTGAACTGGAAAAACTTTGGCAGTCTGGACGTTGCTACTCCTCACCCTGCCTTATATAGATATATATATATATATACACACACAATATATCATCATTACACACAGAATATATCATCATTAACCATTGCAAGTCCACTGCTTAACAAAAGTCTCTCCCAACATTTTCCACGAATTCCTTTGGCTGAGCAAATCTCTGACACGCTTTCCCTGCAAACTTCTCTATCTCATCCCTCCACCTCCTTTCTGGGTTTTTTTCCGTTTCGCTTATAATCTTTTGGAGCCCAGTCAGTCTGCCCCTTGCTCCATCGGTTATCGTTTTTTCTTGCTACGTGACCTGCCCACCTCCATTTCTTTTCTTTTATAGCTTCTTTAATGCCATTTGCTATAGTCTACTTTCTCACCCAAGATGATCTTTTCCTGTCTCTTAAAGATATATCCAACATTGACCTTTCCATTGCTCATTGAGTTGTGATTAGTTGATTTTCCGTTAATTGTGTCAGATTCCTGGTCTCACAACCGTACGTCATGGCTGGGATCATACATTCGTTTTATACTTTTCGTTTCATACATAGGCCTACTGGCAAGCTACCTTTCATGACGTCTCTATGTTTACCGAAAGCTTTCCATCCATTTGTAATGCATTTGTTTATTTCGTTATCATGGTCTTCCGTTAGTTTTAGTATTTGCCTTAAGTAATTGTCCTCCCAGACCTTTTTAAGATTTTCATCACTTAATCTGATGACGCTGTTTGGTGCAGTGCCGGATTTGGGATGTGGGGGGCCTGGGACCCGTTTTGGTGGGGGGCCCATCCCAGGCATCAAATTAGCATGGTGCTAAGTGAAAATACATTTTTAACCATCGCACTGTTGCAACGATATGCTCGCTTGCACAGTACAACTCGTTCCCGCCGACCTATGATACTGTATTCGGAAATTGATGTCATTAAGGATCAAGTAAAAACGATACTTTCCGAAAAATCTCCACATTAATTAGCCCTGAATGAAAAAAAAAAAAAAAAAACAGAGCAGCTCTGAAATGCACTGAACACTTCCTAGCATATCACACCAAACAGAATAATCATGAAGCGAGAAGAAAAAAAAAAAAACACGTGTGCACTCACCACTCAACACATGTATAGACTGTTCATTGAACGAACAGTTTCTAGAAATTTGGTCTAGTCCAGGTGCTTTCCGCGATTTTCTAATGGAAAATTCTCTTATTAAATCATCAAAATCCAATGAGCGTAGGATGTCCTACTCAGTGCTCATGACTGTCAAATTCACAAGTCACTCCTGTGTCCTGCTTGTTCGTGGGCGATTCTCAATCAATTTCAGCTTGAAGAAGAAAAAAAAATAAAACACGCTCAGCATTGCAGTTGCTCACCATTACAGCCAGGTACATTCTCAGGGCTACCTCCACACTGGGGAAAATATCTATCACATGCTTATCGTGAATAAGTTTGTAGAGAAATACCTCAGCGTTAACATCGTTTGTCTAGACGAGCTCTTCAGGAAATGAAGTCTCCAGACCGTTGGGATAGACATCCAGTAATTTCTTAGCTTCTCTGGACGGCTCTTCAGATGATAGCTTTGTAAGTCGTCCGAAGCAGCCAAAGAGACTGACATCAGTTAATATATATATATATATATATATATATATATATATATATATATATATATATATATATATATATATATATATATATATATATATATAATGAAAGTGGCAATAATTAAACCCTATAATCATCTGTCATATTACCTCTCTCCAGGTCATAGCATTTTGAAAAAAGAAAGGCTTTCAGATGTCTCTTGAAGGATTCAGCAGAAAAGAGTTGTCTCATGGACAATGGCAATCTGTTATATAATCTAGGGGCTCTATACACAAAAGAACGATCAGAGAAAGATGACTGGTGAATGGCTCCAGGCTCGTCAAGACACAAGGAATCATCTTCACTACATAGGCTAACATCGCACCTGGGCGTGCCGATGGGAGTTTTAGCATTTCAGCAAGATACTTCAGTTCACCAAACTTAAAAACCTTGAATGTAATAAGACACAATTTAAATTCAATTCTAGCCTTTACCGGTAACCAATGCAGCTCAATTAGGAACGGTGTAGTCGAGGTTCTCGGGGGGAGGCCAAAGAGAGGCCGTGCTGCCCTGCTCAACACAGACTGAACTTTTGTTAGTATATTATTTGGAAGGCCAATCCACAGTGAATTACAATAACGAGACAAGACAACTGCATGGACCAATGTTACGAGGCAACGTGTATTCAGGAATTTTCTCACAGAGTACAAATTTCTGATATGCAAGTTGCACCCTCTGACAACTTGATTAATATGTTCCTTGTATTTTAACTTTGAATTAAAATAAACATCCAGATTTCGAACAGAACAGACTGGATGAAGCTGTGACACACCAATGTTCAGAGCCAGGGCATTATCAGTGTCAGCACCAAATTTCTTAAAGAAAGATTATTCATGTGTTTACCCCTTGCCAATATAGGTACATGTATAAGGGAAAAAAAATATTCATTAAAAAATTAATGGCATATGTTCTGTATTTTCATATTCTAAAAACTAACAAATTAATTGAGTACATCATCCAATCAAGTTCATTACCATCTCCAAATCCAATACCAAATCATGTTTATTCATTATATGACGGAATATTCATTACCAAATGGGCCCTGTTTTGGTAATGAAAAATACCAAATGTCAAGCCAGCGTTTGGTGGGAGGCCTCTTCTGGTGGAAGGCCCAGGGCCCAGGCCTCGTGGGCCCACCCATGTTTCCGGCCCCGGTTTGGTGTATTTGGATTAAACATTAGTTTTACTTCGGTTCATCTTTAGCCGTACCTTGAGACTTCCTCTGTTTAGGTCATTTAATATTCCTTGCAATGTCTCTGCTTTTTCAGAGATTAGGACAATGTCATCTACAAATCTTAAATGGCTTCGGTTTTCTCCATCAACGTTTAATAATTTGTTTTCCTAGTCTAGCTTTCTGACAACACTTTCCAAGCAAGCTGTAAATAAATTTGGTGAAACTTTATCTCTCTGACGCACGCCCTTCTCAATCTCATTTTTTTTCTGAGTGTTTGGCAATTATTTGAGTTTAGCTGTACCGTGAATGTAGGCTACTAATAAGCTAACCAAAACGCAAATGAAGGACTGGTGTATATAAATAAGGCCCCGAGATTATTCTGGGTCCCATTCATTACCTTATTATCCATCTGCCTATTGCCTGAAGTGGTCTTGACAAAACGATGTTCTGGCGTTTCTGTTCCATGCTCAGTTACAATCCCTCCTTCCATACTCTCTGTTCTTATCTGTCTGTCTAGTTCTTGGTCTTCCTCTCCTCCCCATACACATACACATACTCTCGTACCTTTCTTCTCCGTATCGTTCTCAGCTCTCCTTTTCCCCTCATTTTCCTCATCTCATAGACTCTCCAACTCTGTCTCACTCTCCACTCATTAGAGATCACTGTACCTCCTAATAGTGCTTCTGTTTCTTTTCTCCACATCAGCCCCCAAACCAGATTCTTGCAGAAACTAGAGTCACAGCTTACCTTTCCATCTTCGTTCTCAGTCTCCTCCTCCTCCACCTCCCACTAACCTTACGTTTCTTTATACTGAGCTCTTTTATTCAATCTTCCACTCTTCATTTGATCCAGATCACCAAACTAGCTCAGAGAGTTTCAATTTGCCCGTACTTTTTCACAGATTTAGCCTCTACATTATGTCTTTCATGAATCGCTCTCTGGCTAAAGCATCTGTTACCAGTTTATTTCTATACATGACCCATCAGGATTCTTATGTGTGTTACTGATGCAGTCTGTGTCATTACTGAAGTGATGCAAGTAACATAATAAGAGAAGAGTAAGGTGAAATGTGAAGAAATATATTGTTAGGAAACCGTTATATATATATATATATATATATATATATATATATATATATATATATATATATATATAGCGGTGTCATTATCGTGTGACTGGAAAAAATATGATCATATCTGGACGATCGAAAGCCTACTAAGCTATCGAGAATAAGGTCCTACGTGACTTCCGGGAATTTCGCTGTAACTACAGTTATCACAAGGATTATGGAGCACTTCCTGCAGCTTTGGGTAATCCACGTTATTGTCAGGAGCGGAGCAACATGAGGCAGCCGGGTTGTGATCACCGAGTTAAATGTAACGCTGACAAACTGGGATAGTCATCCACAGAGAATATATTGTCTATCTATCTATCTATCTATTGCCAGACGCCTCAATCCCGTTTGGGGTGGCCACAAACAAATCGCCTCCAAGTCGCCCTGTCCCCCGCCATTTCACTGCCCTGCTCCCAACTCACACCCCCCTCTCTCATATACCTCTCCACCCCATCCCTCCATCTCATCCTCGGCCTCCCCCTCCCTCTTCCCCCCTCCACCTCACTCACATACACTCTCTTCGTCAGTCTTTCACCTTCCATCCTCTCCACATGGCCAAACCACCTCAGTGTGTTCCTCATAACGCTTCCTATCACATCCACATCAACACCACAACGCTCCTTTATATCCTCATTTGTCAGCCTGTCTCTCCACGTGACTCCACAGGCTCCTCTTAAATAACTCATTTCCACTGCTCTCACTCTTGACTTGTGTCCTTCCAACAATGTCCAAGCTTCACTTCCGTACGTTAGAGTTGGTATCACAATACTGTCATGTAGTAACTTTTTCAATTCCATGCTCACTTCCCTGTTTCTTATCACTGCTTTCAAAGAACCAGCAACCTTTCTTCCCTGCTGTACCCTTTCAAGCACTTCACCCTCCAAACCTCCATCCTTACTCATCACACTACCCAAGTACTTAAACGTACTCACATTTTCCAATTCCTCACCATCCAACCTCGCTGTACATTCACTGACTTCACCTCTCTCAAAGACCATCACTTTACTATTCCCTATATGCTTTCTTCAAATCCATGAAGGCCGCATACAACTTCTTTCCCGTCTCTAGAAACTTTTCCACTAAAGATCTAAGAATGAATATCTGATCTACACAGCCTCTTCCCTTCCTAAAGCCTCCCTGTACTTCAACTAATTCCTCTGTTATTTCCCTAACTCTGTCAGTTAGTATCTTACCATATACTTTTCCTATTACACTAAGGAGACAAATGCCTCTATGATTACCACACACTTCTTTTTCCCCCTTTCCTTTGTACAAGGGAATAATTATACGTGACTTCCAGTCCTCCGGGACTCTACCTTTCTCCCAAGCCAATCTGCACATCTTCCACATCCATTCTACTACTATCTCTCCCCCATGCTTCAGCATTTCATCACACACTCGATCAGTTCCTGGGGCTTTCCCCATTTGACTTTTTTCATTGCTTCCACAACTTCCATCTTACTGATTTCTTCCTGTCTTCTCACCTCCCTCCTTCTCCCAGCCTTTCCCCAGCCACTTATACTCGCATTACTTTCATTCTCTATGTTCAACAATTCATTAAAGTCTTCTCTCCATCTGCTCACTTTTTCTCCTTTCTCAATGTATTCCTCTGAATGGCCAATCAGAATCACTGGACAGTCAGTAATTTCATTCCTCTAAAATAATAATGATGCTCTCTCACACTGTCAAATCTGATTCTCAGATACAGCTCCTAAAGTTCATGCCAAGCACTATATGTTTACCATCGCCAAGGAAAGAAATGTATCATCTGCAAATAATTACATTATTTATCAAACAACACTTCCATTTATTTCAAAACCCTTGTCTGTTTCCTTCCACTTATTTTTTTTTACTCTTGTATGTTCTAAACTGTCTCCTGCAGCTCCTGCCTTCATTTATTAGACTCTTTGGACCTTCATTTAATCTAAAAGTAAGCAGTGGTGTGCCTTACCATATCAAATCTCCAATACTTATTTGATTTAGTGAAAAGTTGGCCAGAAGTGAATAGTCTATGCTGAAAGGTTGAAGTTCAGCAGTGCTTCCTGTAGAGTACTGTTTTAGGTGAAACAAAGAGTGGCTTACAGTTCAATTATAAAATGCAACACCCACAAAAATTATAACTAGTAATAGTGTTCAATCATGAATTTCTTTCAGCCTAAACTCCACATCTATTTAACTAGCCCACTTCTGGTAAATCAGAATGGTTTTTACCTGTTCAATTCAAGTTAAATAATAGAGGCCTTCCAAAAGTATAACTGTTGCTATTTTTACCTGCAACCAAAAATATGTAAATAAAAATGATAGTACAAATAATGAGATGATTTGGCCAAGATAAGAAGTTAGTTGAGAGTCTGACTTGGAGAGTAAGAGGGGGAGACCAAGGACGAGCTGGAGGGTTGGAATGGAGAGAAATATATGAAATAGGGTGTGTGAATAGGAGGAATGCAGTCAATGACAAGAAAACTCACTGATCATTATGTTTTATTAACAGTGCAATATCTTGTGGTTTCTGCACGTTTCCCACAATTATAGTCACCGAATCGACAGTCAAATGGTTTCTGAACAAAATCTCTTGGAATTCCATTTAAATACTATATGTAACCTGTTTCTGTTATTTCGTATATATTGACATTTCTACCTATGCTTCACCATGATCAACAGATGCAACTTCGTTATCGTTGGCAATGGCTTAACCATCTTCAAACCACTGATTACATTCACACATAATTTCGAAGAAACTACATGTAAGCCATGCAAATCTCTTGTAATAGCTTTAATAGGGTCATAACTACAATCAAAATGAAAATATCAGTGGGTAATCTCTTCCTCAACAGCAACTACTTTCGTTTATTGAGGATTCGTCCTTAACTTATTTTTGGCTCACCGAATTAGGCTCATTGTACAAGGTTCAGAGGAGAAAGAGACCTTATAATGGCAAGTAAGAGTAAGTGGTAAATATTATGGGACGGAACTGTAAAATCATCACGGATTTTGTTGGCAAAATTCCCGAGTCTACTGACGTACGAAATAACCAATCATCCCGCTAGTTCTTCTCTCTGCAGGGCTTCTGCTGCGAATAAGTCGTACATCTGGCAGCCGATGGCGCATGCGCAATGAACGCAAGGAATCACGATCAACGAAGGAGTCAGATTTGAACGCTACACCGGGACTAAAGTTATCTGCACCCTGAGCTATGAGTGTGTGAAATGGAGCTATTTTGTGAAATTGGCCTCTAGGTACAGGAGGAGAGTACGGAAAATGCCCGCCGCCTTGGGGTTAAACGTATAATTATGTAACGGGTATTCACAACCTCCCTAATGTTGCCAGTGTTCACCTGATAATTTGAAAAGTAAAAATGTTGTCAACTAAACTACTGTTTTGCAAGTGTTACCTTTATCACTTCATTCATAAGAATAATTTTATGAACATATTTAGTCAATAAAATAAGAAAACGAAGCTCCTTTATGATAAAGTTGAAGGGACTCACTAAACTAACAAAACTAACCATCTAAACGTCGGAACTAATATTTTTCGTTGCTTAAACAGATTACTTACATTCCCAGTCATTATAGTTTTAACCAAATGACACTTTCAGACATATACATCTATATTTAATACCAACATGAAGTCGGTTGGCTGCAATATATTTATAGGAATCAGAGGAAGATTGTATGCACACATCTTGCCAAGTTTTGCCGTGGTCTTCCTGGAAACATCGGTACTTGGGATTTCGGTCGGCGGCTTCGTCTTCGCATTTTTTTGGCTTCATAAATTGCGCCATTTTTAAAAAGTACAGTATTGTCAGTACATTCTCATCAGCATTTGCCAGATGAAACATTAATCTCTTTGATAACTGAATGTTAAGCGTTTCAAATTGAACATGCAGCGAGACTTGTGTGAATGCTAACGGACCACTTGTCATTTTATGCATTCTAGTAACTGTTCTGCGGTATTTCACTTAGTAAATCATTAATAGAAAACTGGTATAATAACCAATGATTACAGTATTAAAGAATTTGTGTATTCTTCATCACTAAATATCATGGAAGGGATTCTAGAAAAATATATGGCTATGCGAGCGGGAGCAGTTGACCGAGTTCCTTATTAAATTACCCGGCGATCACTGGCAACTCCTGAGTTTGTGAAGGCGCCTATTATCGCGACTAATTCATGCATGTGTAATGGTCCTGTTTATACCTAAAGCACCATAACAACATTAATACGTATCCCTGCCTTCACCTCCCTCCCTCTGCTCCTCGGTCACTCCCTCTCCTCACCCCTCCTGATGACCGCTCCTCCAGCATCCCTTCTATTATCTCCCCACTTATTATCCACTCTTCCTCTCTTTCCCAACCCTCCTTCTTTTTTCCTCATCCCATCCCCTCCTCCTCCCTCTCCCATTCTGTTCTCCAGCCTTCCTCCAACTTCTCTTTCATCCTCCCTCTCTCCCGCCATCCGTCGCCCGAGTCACTTGGCAACTGGGCTCGTTTTGTTGTATCCTTCCTTCCCTAACTCTCCACACGAAATGAAGTATATAGATCACATTCATCATTATCTTTGTCATCACGACCTTTCCTCTCACTAATACATGGTGAGATTAGCATAAAGATAGATGAGCAGGAATGCTTAAAGTAGGCTAAAAAAAAAAAAAAAAAAAAAACTACTAAATGAACATTAGCAGGTCTTGAAAAAAAAAGCTTAAGAACTGCTGAGTTGGTCTTATTGGCTTCGTAAATACGGAATTAGTTATTAAGATGTCTCACAACTCCCTCCCCGCTCTTCATTTCCTCACTTATTTCTCTCCATCTCTCTCCTTCACACTCCCTCCTCCATCTTTTTTCCCTGTCTTCTCTCTCTCCCCCTCTTCTCATCTTCTTCTTTCCAGTCCTTATGGCACAGCCTGGTAGTCTTTACCCTCTCTTTTCTTCATTATCTTCCATTTTTTTTCACCCTGCTACTCTCCCCCATATTCATTTGTGCTCCTCCATCCCGTCATCCTTATTCTTCATTTTCTCTGTACTTTCACCCTCTTCTCTCCCATCCCTGGCTCTCCTCCCATCCACCCTTCTTTCCTTCCTCCGTATTCCTCACATCTTTCCTCCTGGTCCTCTTCACATTTTGCCTCCTCTTGTTCCTCTCATTAGTCTTTACAACTCCATCCCCAGTCTTCTCATTCTTCCATTACCCCATTGATTCCCAGCCTATACTAAAACACTCCAAGCCTGCCACCCCCCTCCCTTCCACACCCTCCTCCTCCTCCTCCTTTTTTTTTTTCTGTCTCATCCTTCTCAATCCTTCTTATCCTTCTTTTCCATCCATTTCTCATCTTTTCTTCCTCTTCTCTATCCGTCTCGTCCCCCCTAGCCATTCATTTCTTTCCTACATTTCCCTCGACCCCCTGCTTTCCTTCTTACCTCACTCCAGTCCGTCTCTTTCCTTTTGACATCCTATCCGTATCCCTTCGTACGCCGACTGGGGCCAGACTGACCCCAGCGCCTTTTTAAAACGATGCCAATTAGCCACTACTTTTTTTTCTCTTTCTTTTTTTCGGTCTGACGATCCAGGACTTTGGTTGTCTTTGAACAGTTTATAAGCACACAAAATCTGAACGGAAAGACTCCCTTAGGTTAGGAGTTACCAGGTCGCAAATTTCACTGGCGTCAACTGGTACCTTCATCTAGCAGTCCGTGTAACTTTTTCTCTTTTCTTTTCATATTTTTCATATTCTAGATGTTATTGGCCATGTCACTGGCAGATGAGTTGTTTACAGTCAGTAATAGTACAGACAATGTCATTAATCGTTATTTACCACGGTAACATGTACTGTACCTAGTTTCAGCTAAATAAATACGGTGTCACATTATTTTCACGATATTCTTATTAATAAAACAATTAGCATATGTTAAACTAAGATTCAATTTGCTTAATATCAAAAAGTATTTTGGTGTGTCCATTTCCAACGCCCAAAGATTAGTGTTATATTCTGAATTATCGTTGTATTATATCTGTTGCTAAACTAGTTATGATATGAGCATGGAAAATAAATATCAATAACGTGAAGTTCAGATATATGCCAAATTATTCATTACATTAGCAAGCTTTTGCAAACTGATAAAAGTTTTATATTGAATGTATATCATCATCATCATCATCAGCCGTTGAGGTCCATTGCAGGACCGGCCTATCCCTACCGAAGCAGGGACGATACAGCCAATGTATCTCTACCCAGTGGCTTAGGCTGTCTGCTAGAGACTGTATGTAGGGTGAGAAGCTCTTGAGTGTAACTGTAGTATTGGAGTGGCTTTGGATGTGTGTGTATTCTGAGAACCAAGTGTAATTGGCCTGCCTTAAGCCGACTGGGTGCAAGCATACTAGTATGAGACACTGGTTCAACCACAGCACCCCTTGTGTCCGCCAGTGTGGTCAGTGGCTTGGTGAACGCTTCCCAGAGTTTTTAGAACTCGGGCGGGAGGCGAACCCGCGCCCACCAGAGTGCGAGACGCACGCTCTTCCACAGTACCAAAGAGGCTCCTATTGAAAAATATATATATATATATATATATATATATATATATATATATATATATATATATATATATATATATATATATACTTTCATGTGGAGAGGATGGAGGGTGAAAGACTGACGAAGAGAGTGTATGTGAGTGAGGTGGAGGGGGGAAGAGGGAGGGGGAGGCCGAGGATGAGATGGAGGGATGGGGTGGAGAGGTATATGAGAGAGGGGTGTGTGAGTTGGGAGCAGGGCAGTGAAATGGCGGGGGACAGGGCGACTTGGAGGCGATTTGTTTGTGGCCACCCCAAACGGGATTGAGGCGTCTGGCAATAGATAGATAGATAGACTTTCATTAATTAGAAAAAAAAAAGACACATGGCGGACTGACTGCATGCACCGTGTCCTAGGCAACATAATTATGAACAAAATTTTACCTTCTAATTTTGTGCGTATGGCCGAAATTCCACAAACATGGAGTTCCGTTTTACTCTTTCCACCTGGCCTACGATGAAGCATTTGTTTCTCATCCTTCTTCCCCTCTTTTCCAGCCCTCCATCCCCTCCCTCCTACCATCGTACCCTTCCATCTTCCTCCACCTTCTCACATATAACATTCATCCCCATCCTCATGACTATCTTTCCTCCCCTCATCCTTTACCATCCTCGCCCCCCCCCCTACCCACCACCCTCACCCCCAGCCCTCCCCAAAGCAGCATTAAAGCCTATTCACCTCCCAGCCACACACCCTAAACCCTAATGAACCTGTATTATACTGGCGGTACATACACTCACAGCCAGCCAGTGGTTGCTTTGGAGTGTGTGTGTGTGTGTGTGTGTGTGTGTGTAATTAATTCTCCGGGTCGGTCAGGATCCCTTGATGGTCGTGATCGTCAGCATTTTACCCTCCCGGAAGGGAGCTGAGAGCTCATATAGTCCGATCTAAGGGCAAGGCTGTGACCTTCACACTCACACACCCATCCCCTTGCTCAAGGGGGACAGTAACCACCCACTTCGTCAGTGAAGCTTTTCGCAACCTGAGCGAGGCGCGAACTCCCGTCTACCAGATGGCAAGCGAGAGCGTTACCACTGCACCAGCGAGCGGTGTCCCAGTGTGTGTGTGTGTGTGTGTGTGTGTGTGTGTGTGTGTGTGTGTGTGTGTGTGTGTGTGTGTGTGTGTGTGTTCGAGATAATACAGTAAAACGACGGGGCATCAAGGCCTTTGACTCCGTCACGGGGAAATTAAGCTACATAGGGTAATATTAGAACACACACACACACACACACACACACACACACACACACACACACACACACACACACACACACACACACACACATACGCACAACACACACACACACACACACACACACACACACACACACACACACACACACACACACACACACACTCACTCACTGGGATATTGAATAAGATAATTATGACGATTTATTTATTTGGTATTACTTTTATTATCAATATAGTTATTTATTAACAAATATGATTGGCAGCACCAGCATTATACGAGAATACTTGTCGTTGCCGTCCAGTGATAACTACTTTTGCCTGATGCTGGAATCTTGGGAAATTCGCTCATACATTTCTTTGATGATCTAAGTCTAGTTAGTTATAACGTTGATTGGAGAAATAAACTCGCATTCCATTGTTGCGTCTGTGGTAACTCAGTTTTAGAGGATCATCAATGGCTTAGTATGAGCAGCATTACATATTCAGTGAATCTACTCATGAAGTTTAGTCTGCATGTTTTGGCATGGTATGAGAGTATTATGGAGCCCGTAGCTATCACGCCCTACGCTCCAGACATATATAGACTTTTATATAATCCGTAGTGGGGTACATTGCCATAATGAGTGCTCAGAGGCATCAACCAGGCTGAATGGAGCTAAAAACCACATATGACCCTATTATGGCTAAAATCCAGCCTTTCTCATATATGCTGGCCATTACCCCCCCCACACACACACACATACACACACACAGTCTACCTATCTTACAAGATGCAACTGCATAGTTGAAGTCCTAGGTTGGGGCAGATCAGATTCTTAGGTAAACTTATAACCTCCCTCCCCACACACACTCACAGGCACGCACACACACATTAACCCACAGGGAAGACGCCCACTGCCATCTGTCCCCCATCCCACCCACACCCACCTCACGCCCGACCTTCGTCAGTACACCCCTCCAGTACACTCCTCCATCCCACCCCCAACTTCTTCACACACATCAGCCTCACTTGTCCCTTAGCTAGTACCCTCAGTTATGTTCTACGTTAGGACAGTTATTGGAACCGAGGCACTAATGGATTCAACAATCACTCTCCTATTAATTTAATATCACGGCAACAGGCCTGAATAGACCGGCAGTGTCCGACTAATCTCAACGATGGAGTTTGAATGAGACCTGAAGCCCAGTTCTAAATGTGTGACAGTTTTAGAGTGTCGATGCTACACAGGAATCTGTGTGTTGACGGTGATGCAACAGACGTGACGCACTCTTAATTTACTGTCATAAATTCTGCCTGTGAAATGTGACAGTGAAAAATGTGGACCAGTAAATCTACTCAGGACAATAACGTACCGACCCTTTATCAATAATGGCGTGCCATTTCTCGTATCCATCCCATAGTATGGTAGCTGGAAATCAGATGATGGTAATGATGATGATGAAGATTTTCTATCACTGAGTTCTAAAGCACAGATATAAGTATTCAAAAATGCTCTGATGATTTGGTCTTTTCATGTAGACAAGTTGTTTCTATGAACATTGTTGATGAGACTTCATGGTGCATCCATCCATGCACTAGCCAGTAATTGCCCTGTAAGGAACGTATATCAGCCTCACTCTACCCTGAATGGAAATGTGTGTACAATAAACCCCAGCCACATCTCAAATGGAAAGACCTACAGACTCCATCCAATTGACGCTCCTTAAATTGCTAGACCTGAAGCGTCGCTTTTTATATGGTTCCCACCCAGCATAAAATAAATTTCTTGGGTCACGGAAAACTTTTTGACTTATAATTCAAAACAGTCAACGAGAGAGAGAGAGAGAGAGAGAGAGAGAGAGAGAGAGAGAGAGAGAGAGAGAGACAGACAGACAGACAGACAGACAGACAGACAGACAGAGACAGAGACAGACAGCACCACAAGGAATGAGAGGATGTTGGGCACTCCCACCTGTCACAAAAAATTTTATATATATATATATATATATATATAGATATATAGATATATAGATATATATAATTCTCTTACTGTTTATTTCTATTAATTTAAAGTAGAAATCCCTTTTATTGGAAGGATGAATGAATACTAGATCTAACCCTTCTAACTCGAAAAGCCTCCTCGAAGCTGACTAAAATTTATTTGAGGTAGAAAGGAAAAATATATGTTACTAGATGTAAAAGGTTATCGAGGATATTATAAGACCGAAAAAAAAACAGTATCGGTAATCACTGATTTGATGTTCTTCCCCAAGTTTCCATGTTTCTTGCAATTCTCCGAAATTAATTTGAATGTAATGCAATACCTGTACATGTACTCTTTTTACTCTGACCCCAGCAAAACGAGAATCCACTTCTGAGTTGAACGAAAACGTTCAGAGGTGACCAGAAGAAAACGCTAATGATTCTGTTTGAACGATCCACACAGAATTAAGTGTCTGAGTAAAGAAGTAACCACAATATTCACTTGAAATCAGACACCTACACAAAATCAGATTAAAGCACCATACCTATCCTCAAATTGCACCACATTACCCAGAAATAGCAGCTAAGCTCGTCTGATGATGGTAAGAATAACATGAAAGACGCGTTAAGTTACTGAAAGAGTTAGGCTG
The DNA here is from genome assembly GCF_032717465.1 of Coenobita brevimanus. NCBI lineage: Eukaryota > Metazoa > Arthropoda > Malacostraca > Decapoda > Coenobitidae > Coenobita > Coenobita brevimanus. The sequence continues at coordinate 37,144,442 of NC_136971.1, forward strand.
GTATTCGAATAATGTTTGTATATTTCCTTACACCTCTACGTTGGATATTAATTTATCCTGTCCATTACGCCTCAGTATCATATTATGTTATTAATGTTATGTATGTCAATATATAGAGCGAAAAGGACAATTGTATGGCGTAATGTACAAAATAGATCACTATGGAAGTGGTGCTAAGAAGCCATTTGGAATGCGGCACATAATCAGAGGGGACCACAGGTACCCTGATTACAATAAACGCTAGTGTGGCATACTCACTATTCCAGCTGTCCCATCTGACACCACAATATCACCATTTAATAGACGATCATCTCATTCCAAAACAATCTAATCTGCCCCCCAGGTCCATTCCAGGAACAAAATTGGCTAGGTAATTATGTGACTGTCTTACTGATTAGTCTGTTTATTGCGCCACCTGAGCTTTATGAAGTACCGTACCGGTACTCAAGGAACACTGAATACAAAACAATGACTGTATCATAGAAACTAAGCTTACGAGTATATTATAGTTTCATGAAGGCTTGTCTGTGACTATGCTTCCACTCTGAAATGTATTTTTTTTTTTTTTTTTTGGTCGCACCCACGAACATGATCAAAGCCATTGTGTCTTTAGCTGTCACTCATTCACTGAGTCACTGAACTGTTTTGAGGGAATAAGTCTGGTAAGCCACAATAGCAGAGTTTACTTGTCACAGTTTTAGGGTGTTCAGGAATTAGGGCTATGGTAATGTGTCTGGTATATGTCTGAGGAGAGTGGTGAGCATCTAGGGTATGTTTAAGAGATGTGTCCAAAAACAATGACCAAGTTTTATGTGCTGTGGTGGTATATACATTTTGGGTAGGTGCGACTATCAAGATGTCCTGTGTCTTATTTCTATAATCACTTCTACGCACTGTTTTTCTGCTTCATATAAACCAGGGTCAGGTATCTCTGAATCATTTAATTTCCATTAATAACCAAATCAGACCTAACCTACCCTACCTTCTAGCCTGGTTGTCTTGCCGATCGAACATAATCTGTATCGGTAAGGGACAGTCAGCTAATACATTGCATTAGCAGAATATTACATATATTAAAAAATGTGCACAGTCATGAAGACTGTGTGTGTGTGTGTGTGTGTGTGTGTGTGTGTGTGTGTGTGTGTGTGTGTGTGTGTGTGTGTGTGTGTGTGTGTGTGTGTGTGTGTGTGCGTGTGTGTGTGTGCGTGTGTGTGTGTGTGTGCCTGTTTGTTCGTTTGTTTGTGGGGGGTTGGGTGGGAGGGAGGTGTGCGTGCGTGAGTGCTTCCATGCGTGTGCGGGCGCCAGTTTGCGCTTGTGTGCCTAGGTACGTGTGTGTGTGTGTGTGTGTGTGTGTGTGTGTGTGTGTGTGTGTGTGTGTGTGTGTGTGTGTGTGTGTGCGCGCTGCAATTTCAATTGCTCTCGGGTTCTGTGGGGTGAGTTCACTTTTTACCTCATATTTTAATTTTCTTCTCAATGTATTCTGTTACCAGTGTGTTGAATGTCTCTGAGAGATGCATTTTTGTAGTTCTCATCAGTAACCTAACCTAACCAGTCAATCTGTTTATTGTATTCCTCAAGCAAGTTGAGGACCGATACTTATAGCAATACTGGTTATCACAAAATTGTAATATTTTTTTTATACAGTTAAATGTTCTATTAGGTGGAGTTCGGTATTAGCTTATTTTGGGATTATTCTTTATTCTATCTAGGAAGGTCATTATCAAATTTTCTAGTATTATATTTTTTTGCGCTTACTACTTACTAGGGTATCAAAATATTGCGTGTATACTTTATTTCTTCACTTTCACATATTTCTATTCCAGTCTAACGGCGGCTTTTCCTGACTTTTTATTTTATTTTTTTTTATTTTTTTATTTTTTTCATTTTTTGACATATTGTAGTGTGACATATTCTGCATCAGTTGACAAAATCCAAGACTCCGTTAGGACTTCTTAGCTGTACTGGAATGCTGTTTAAGTAGAATCGTCAGGTATCCCAGGAAAAAAAAAAAGTATAGTTAGCCATAGATTCGATTATGCTCAATAAATATTTTTCTATACGTATCATTATGCCAGGTAATCAGAGGTAATACGCGAAAAAATTCAGATTCTTTTATTGATATACATTAACACTCTTACAGGCATGTTATGCATTCTTTGCTGAACACAATCGTTTGCCGTCAGCATAACTAGAATGCTGGAGGTTTCTCTTTTCTTGCTGAAGATGAACAGAGGTGAAAATAAATATTAAAAATTAAAAACTTAATCAGATTATACGTGTCTTCCATTCACCCCCCCCCAAAAAAAAAAAAAAAAAAAAAAAGAGTAATAGTTGAACTTGAACCGCTGTGGGTTGAAGTTGGGAAGAAACTTATCTGAGGAATCGAGTTCCATAAAGAATTGATCCTGACCATGAAAAGGTTAATGTTGACAGTATTAACACTCCCAGTTTCCTGTGACTAATTTTAGCGAAATATAATCGTTTGTCGTTGGCTGGAATACATTACTAGAAAAGACGTGACCATGCCAGGGGTTGAATGCATCGAGGGAATGTAGCTAGGGACACTCAGGGGCAAAACTTTGCTTAATTTTTCACCTCTTCTACCTTTCACTTTTCTTTGGTTGCTCATATTTCGAAGCAGAGAGAGGCTTCATGTTTCTTTGCCTATTTATGATAATCGGAAGGTGGAGGACGTGTAGGCTACTAAGCAAGAAGCTGAGAAAATGGAATGGTAGACAAAATTCTGGCATGACTATAGTTTTGAACTGTTGTAGAGTGCATGGAGATTACACTGATAGGTACTTTTAGCTGTGATGGGATGAGTAGAGAGAACATTTGGAAAGTAGATTTTGCAGTGATGGAATTCGTGCAGAGTACATTTGGAAAGTACTTTTCACTGTGATGGAATGCGTGGAGAGTACATCTGGAAGGTACTTTTAGCGGTAATGGAATGCATGAAGAATACATCTGATGGCCACTTTCAGCAGTGACGGAATGCGTGGAGAGTACATCTGATTGGCACTTTCAGCGGTGATGGAATGGGTGGAGAGTAGAGTCGGATTTCATGTCACCGATCTGTCGCAGTCCAACCCTAATAACGCTTGATTGGTAATTTACGTTTCCAACCCAATACAGGCCAGGCAGAGGCCGGATCCACAGATTAACTTACCGTCAACTCCCAGTCATAGTTACGATATTTTACTCTGGAAAAGCGTTCTTAATGGGACGATTCAGCTCTCTTCTTTTTACCATTTATATTTAAAAAAATCATTGCGAGATCCTCCCTCACAAAAAAAAAAAAAAAAAAAAAAAAAAGTGACTATTTTACACTCTCCTTTCCTTGTCCTTTCTCTCTTGAATTAATAAATAAATAAATAAATAAATGACTGCACTCGAGGTTTGTTACTTCCTGGAAAAACAAGAGACAAGGAAAGAGTCTATACCTTTTTGTTTCTTTTGTCGATTCAAGGAGCTCAAATTATATTTTCGACAGAGCTTAGTTCATAAGTTTGTCAAAGTATTCGGGATCTGGACCACAAATGGATCTCAGCACATTTCTGATGATGTCCATTTCATCGCACTCGGAGTCCACACGATATTATTTTTTAATATATGGAGAGACATTTCACAGTGTGGGAGGTCTGGGATACTTCTCATTAACTCCTTCAGCACGAGAGGTTTCCCTTAAATAAAACAGTTTCCGGGAGCAAAGTGCTTTAAATATGTACTGAGGAAACCTACCAGCATGTATTGGTAATTTTTACTACCGGTACTTTGTGCAGTGAAAATATATTTAATTTATGCTTACTAAACTTATTCATTGTTTAACCATTTCATGTTTTCTATGAGTTATCCCTTCTAATCCGGTACTGTAATGTTTATGATATTTCACCTGCCTCCGGCGATTTTATGCAGCTTACGAAATGTTTTCGAACTGTAATGATAAGATGACAACCTGTGTTAACCCCGTGGTACTGAGGGCGTATTATTAAAACTGATTGCAGAAAGGTGAGCATGCGTGTAATTTTTATAGAAATTCATGGAATATATTATGTATTTGTTAGATGTGCTCTGCCTACACCCTACATTACAGAGAGCAGTCAACAACAATACAGACAGATCAGACGTATTGTATAATGACCACATGCTTCATAAAATATTGTCTAATCCATGAGTTTTGTCCATACCTTCGTGATCGCAGTTTTAGCAGCGTGTTATGACCCAGGCACAACCATTTACCTTAAAAATAACGAATATATCTCGGAGGGAGTGATACACATGTATTTCTCTATTTATACTGCGAAGGGCTGGCAGGGCTGAGAGGCCATGTATTACTGCTGCCATTTACGTCCACAGGAATCTGGAAATGGTAATAATAGTATCTAAAAATTACTTTACAGTTCTTGTAGCAAATTCATGTACGTGTCTTTGTGGTCGCTAAAAAAAAAAAAAAAAAAAAAAAAAAAAAAACAGTCGTATTTGTTATTTTCAAGGAAAGTGAGAAGTGTTAATGTTGGGGGTAGGACAGTGAGAGATAAACCGAGAAAGACCCGGGACCCCTAGGCCACCTGCATCAGCTACACTCAGACTCAGACAGTAAATAAACAGCAAGAACTCGCCACTACTGTACACCTCACGGTTAAGGGACTAAACAGGGAATAAACAGCAAGAACTCGCCACTACTGTACACCTCACGGTTAAGGGACTAAACTGGGAGGCTGCCAGAGATCGAGCAGCATGGAGAGCCGCCGTTAGGTGACCAAGGCCGACACAGACAAGCATGTTGCAACCTTCAAAAACGACACAAAAACGAAAGAATTCAGAATCGCTCACCCTGCCGCATAACTCACGAACGCGTAACACCTTTGCTAAGCTTCATGTATGTGGTAAACTTTGTATGGAAACTATGTTCTAGGACCTTATGACGAAATGAATAATATGAAGAATATTGTGTACCCATATACAGGGTTTCATACTTAACTAGGAAGACTCGTTCATGTATGGTCGACTGTGGGAGATTTTGTTTATCCTATATAGTCTCTCTCTCTCTCTCTCTCTCTCTCTCTCTCTCTCCCTCCTAAGCAGCATTACTCACTGGTGCTGTTGCTTCCAGTTTGATGGTGATTAATATACGAATAGTCTTCCAAACGTGGACGAAAATATCGAGAAACTTTTGTTTGTATGTTTTATCCTTCACCTCAAAGCATGTCGTATGAGGTCATCTCTCTGTTAGGTACTCATAATAATAATAATAATGATAATCATAATAATAATAATAATAATAATAATAATAATAATTATCATCATCATCATCATCATCATCATCATCATAATAATAATAAACCCGCCAATAATAATAAAAACAACAAAATAATAATAATAATAATAATAATAATAACAATAATAATAATAATTATTATTATTATTATTATTACTATTGTTGTTGTTGTTACTTCCGCCAAGGAGGTTATGTTTTCACCCCTGTCCGTTTGATTGTTTGTTGGTTGGTTTGTGAGCAAGATTGCACAAAAACTACTGGACGGATTTCCACGAAACTTAGTAGAAGAATGGGCCTTGACCCAGAATACACTCCATTATATTTTGGTGCGGGTCCGTTTAAAGGTGCGGATCCTGGATTTTTTTTGTTTTCTTCACTTTCTTTAACATTGCGAGATAGGGCGTTTTTCGACATTTTCGTAAAATTTTCAGTGAATATTGCATGGATGTTGATGGTGGAGGTATGCGCTCTACTGGGTGCCGTTGTAGTTATTATTATTATTATTAAAAATTATTAGTAGTAGTAGTATTGTCGTTGTTGTTGTTGTTGTTACTGACATCTCGAAATGATTGTTTTTATCCTTTAAGAGACTTTTCGAACTGAAAGGTATACTTTTCATAAACCATTTCACTAAAAGAGGTGTTCTTTTGAGGTGAATCAGATCGTCTGCTGTATAGTGGGTTTCTTTTCATCTGACGGAATTGGTCTAACACCATCAGTGCTAACCTACAGTTGTATGAATTTCGATGAACATTGATGTAAGAATCATTCCTCTTGGTTTCTGGTCTGATCTACATTCCGGTTCGATTACACTTGGCTATCGAACCGACCCGACAAGCGGTACAGGTCTTAAACAGCTGAAAAAAGCAGAATTAAGTGTAAGGGTATGTGAAAAAGAATGAAAGAAAGAAAGGAAGGAAATACGTAAGCGTATTAAAGGAAGTAACTACTAAGGAGTCTTATACCGCATTTCGGTTACGATCCTATTATAAATATCGTACTTCTGTTTTCCAGTAGAGGAGCCTGTAGTCTTTGCCTGCCGGGCAAGGTGGGGGATGTTAGAGGCCTGAAGACTGAGAGCCGCTGGGCTGCGTGCTCCACTGCACTGACTGATTTAACAATCAGGATTTCTTTTTTTGTCAGAAGGAAAGTTGTGTCGCTGTGTTTAGTATTGTTGTTACCTCCTCCATGGAGGTTATGTTTTTGCCCGCGTTGGAGTGTTTGTCTGCTTGTTTGAATGTCTGTTAGCAGGATTAGTCAAAAATTTATGAATGGATTTTGATTAATTTTTTTGGACAGGCCAAAGAATAAATTATTAAATTTTGAGCCTGATCCGGATCCGGAGTATCCCGCACAATATTTCCAAAAGTTCCCAATGAATTTCAAGTAAGTTTTGTGTAAAGATGGGCCATGGACCAGGAAAGAATTAATTAAATTTGGGGGTGGATCCGGATCCATGGATCTGTAAGATGGATTACTCAAAAACTTCATGAACGGATTTTGATCAGATTTTGTGGAAGGATGGGCCATCGGTCAAGAAAGAAATGGTTAAATTGGGGGAGCGGATACGGATCCGGATGCGGATTATCCCGCACAGTATCTCCAAAAGTTCGCAATGAATTTCAATGAAATTTTGGGTAAAGCTGGGCCGTGGACAAACATAGAATTGATTAAATTTGGGGGCGGATCCGTATCCGGATCCTTTTTAATGGCAATATCATTGGCGGAGGCATGCGCTCTCTGAGAGCTTACTAGTTTTTAACCGCGTTACATATAATCTTTAGTATAACTGTCTTCTGTCTTTATTTCAGTCGCGATTTTTATTTGCTCATGCTCTTATCTTTAGGTACTTATGATCATATATTACTTTTTTGAGCAGGAAAACTATATTTTTACCAGATTATATTCTTCGGAAAAGTACAGACTTTTTTCGCAAAACTTTTTATTCTGAGCAGGAAAGTGTGTGTGTGTGTGTGTTGTGTGTGTGTGTGTGTGTGTGTGTGTGTGTGTGTGTGTGTGTGTGTGTGTGTGTGTGTGTGTGTGTGTGTGTTTATAGAAGATTTTGACCTCATTACTGTATATTAATCGTTTGACTGCAAAATAGCACTTTCGTGATGTAATTTGGCTAATGTCAGACTTCATTATCGTGCCACCCGCCTCTCTCCCCCCCAAAATAACTATCATATCGTGTCAAGAACAGTGCCACATTTTGACAGAGAATTAATAACTTCGTATTTCATTGGTCAACAGGGTTTGTGTGAGTGAGGTGGATGATGCCAGGGGAGAAGTGGAGTCCAAGGATGAGACAGAGTGGTGGGAATGGCGAGTTATATGTGTGTGGGAGGGAAGGACGAGCTGGAGAGAGGGGTAACCTTATGGCGGAAGACAGAATGGCATGGTGCTTCATTTTGGCTACCCCTTCCATAATTAGCAAGACTATCCATAAGTAGGTTCTTTAACATATAGGCTACTAGAGAATAAATATTCCTACTCTGACGCGAAGGCCTTGTTTAATATCCAGGAACTTTAAAACATGGAGGTTTGACCATGATAAAAAAGAAAAGAAAAAAACTTGTGCTGATCTTATGGGTGGCCTTGGAAAAAGTTGTGATGGTCATAATTATAATTCTAGAACTGCCTCAGCCACATCTCACCCTCCGCTTCTCCATTCGGGGTCGGGAATGAGAAAACAGATGCGTGAGGGCACATGGAGTAACAAGAGCGGCGCAGGGCACATGGCTAGAGTAACACCGACCGATAGAGAACTATGAGGTAGGGTTAACAGGTGAGTGATGGGGAGGGAGGGGGTCGAGGATGAGAATTTGTTGGATGGTGAAACGGAATTACGAGAGAGAGAGAGAGAGAGAGAGAGAGAGAGAGAGAGAGAGAGAGAGAGAGAGAGAGAGAGAAGTAGTTAAGCCCGATGACTTTTTTCTTTTATTCTTAAGTCTGGCTAAGGTTACAAGAATCTGTTTGCTCAGGAATTAAACAACTGTAAGCAATTTCAGAGACTCAACTTTCAGTTTATTCTTATTAACACATGATTATATCAAACATAGGAAATCAGCTTAGGACAGGAAAATTTAAAAAATAAAGGGACTGTACACAGGCAAGAGAGTCTAGAGGAATGGAAGACAGCGGAGTTACGAGTAAGGTATAAGTGTATTATATGGTATATTTTGAGGATGATTTTTGCTATGTGTGTTATACTTGTCTCTGTTCTGTCTCTTTTTAGGAACTAAAAACAGAGGAGGGGGTCCATAGTCCCCTTACCCCTAGGGTGTGTGAAAGGAGGAAATTGAAAGTAAATGAGAATAAGAATAAAGTGATGAAGTGTACGAGGTTGGTCGATGGTAGGAGGATGAGTATAATTTTGAATGGTGAGTTGTTTGCGGTAGAGTGTTTTAAGTATTTAGGGTCACATGTTGTTGTGGATGGAAGAATAGATGCTGAAGTGAAGTTTAGAATGAATGAAGTAGGAAAGGTGCTGGGAGGAATGAAAAAAGTGTTTAGATGTTGTTCGCTTAGAATGGATGTAATGAGAAGGCTGTATGAGGGTGTCGTGGTACCGACTGGGTTATATGGGGCTGAAAAAAGGAATATGGATGTAGCAGAGAGAAAAAGTTCGAATGTAATGGAGATGAGGTGTCTGAGGAGTATATGTGGAGTGACGCGTGTGGATCGAGTGAGAAATGATGAAGTGCGAAGGAGAACTGGAGTCGTTCGGGAGATGGCTGATCGAGTTGAGCAGAGGGTGTTGGGATGGTTTGACATATGGAGAGAATGGATAATGAGCGATTGGTGAAAAAGATAACTAGGTCTGATGTGAGAGGTGTAAGGCTGAGAGGAAGATCACGAATAGGATGGATGGACAGTGTGAAGAGAGCTTTGGATGCAAGAGGGATGTCTGATGAGCAAGGAAGAGTGGCTGTGCGTGATAGAAATGGATGGAGGGAAACTATGAATGAATAAATGATGGTGCAGCCCTGAGGGGATATTCTCCCGTATTTGTCTGATCAGCTGATCAGGTCAGGTGCGGGTAAGGGGATGGGTCCATCATGATGTGGCAGGGGTAAACCAGCTCTGCTGTCGGGCTCTGCTGCGGATGTCACTGATTGCACTGCGCAGTTGACCCTCGTGCGGTGTGGTGAGGTGAGGATCTGTCCCTTCTCCCCTTGGGGCTAAGGTGCGAATGAATGTGTTTGAGTGGATGAGTAAATTGGGAGTGTGTCCTCCTGTCTAGGCTACCTCCCTTTCCTTGGGGGAAGCAGCTCAGGTATACAGATAGATAGACAGTGTTATACATGGGGCACAGGTTGAACAGCACCTTCCCAAATGTCCAGAAGTTATATGTACCACACAGCTGCATATGTAACCATCTCGGAACTCATACTCACTTTCCATATTGAATACAAGCCAGGGCTGTCTCCTTCAGGACTGGTGAGCACAGATATTAATGGGAATGTTTTACATGTCGTTGGGTCCTGCATGTCAAACTGTTCCCTGCCCCAGTTATTTCAGACAACAGACGGCCTTTCTAACGAACAGGAAAGAAAGTTAAATTTCTAATTGACGTGAATACATCGTTCTTTAAAATCCCATGAGCAAGAGGGCAGGATAGACCATGTATGTTAAGTACTAGGAGGGGGGAGGGAGTTACTGTAATAGCCTGAAAAATAAATAGACTAAGACTGAGAAAGATACTGTAAGACAGAGCAATCAAGGTACGGTGGGGTTTGCTAAGTCCTCGCCAAGGGTCTTCTGAAATCTATGAGCTTAGTGGGCATTGAAGTCAGAGATGCATGTGATAGAAACAAATATAATAAAGTCAGAGGCAGTGAGATAGAGCAGAGTTTGAGACAGTTTGAAAAACAAAGACAATATGAATAAAGTCAAAGCAGACTAGACAGCGAGATAGAGCAGAGTTGGAGGCAGGGGAGGGTTGGCATACGTTTTCACCATGAGTCTTTGGAAAACCATGTGCAGGTTGACTTGGGCCTCGAAGGTGTGCAGATACGCAGCACTTGCATAGTAATAGCCGGGCAAATCAGAGAGGGAATGAAGGCACACACCGAGGGTCGCCATCACCACAGCCCTCACCAGGAAATACTGTGGTTAATTTCAGACGGTGGTGGCTCCGTTGCTGCCGGGTTAGAGACATTGCCCTCACCGATTCACTGCTGCCTCATGGATAATATTATCGCCCTGTTGATTTTGCTGCCTGGATTAGTGCCTGTCCCTCTGATGCCTCCAGAACTCGTTTGGATGTTACTCGGTGACTTTTTTTTTTTTTTTTTAATGCAAGTAAGAAGGAACCAAAGCCCTGAGCCCACAAACTGCTCCTTCCAAGAAAAAACAAAAACAATACAAAAGAGAGCCTAATTCAAGATACGTTCATTTCGAGATACCTGGACACACAGCGTTTGAAAGACTGGAGATCATAGGAAGTAGGAAATACGGACAGAGGGACTCAGTTCCAGAGTTAACCAGTTGCTTAAATGAGAGCTGGGCAGAAAAGGGATGAGAGTTTGTTGCTAGACGGGTGCTACGCACCCGTCGTAAGGGCGGAGGGTTGCAACCAGACAGTTCAGAGGGGCAGTATGTTCCTTATATGATACTGTATTTACTGGGGGCCAGAAATGGATAAGATGCAATAGCTAACTGACTTTCTAACTGTTGTGTTGATTTTCCGTCCTGAGTATTGCCCGCTTACTGCAGCTACTGCGACCCGCATAGATATTACTCGCTGGCTGGGTAACTGCTCCTTCTATTGTCTTTTTTATTTTCTCTGAGAACAGAAGAAAATGAAAAAGAAAATGGTTTCTGATGCTATATTGGTCTTGTTGACTGCTGCCTGAAAAACTGCACACTTGCTCTACCGTCTAAGACCCAGTTGGATATTACCCTGCGGCTAACTAACGGTTCCCTATGTCTGTGTTTGTATTCTGTGACTATGAAAACTCCGAAAAAGCGAGGGAAGAAGGAGCGCATATTTTGGTTGTTAAAAAATCTGAAAATGATACAGAATTCAGAGGAAAAGAAAGAGGATACAGGTATCGACAACAACCACAAATCCATAAAAAAAAAATAAAATAAAACAAAGTCGATTAAGAAGCGATGGCGATGCATTAGAGTTCTTAACTTTGCCCAGATAGTGTCCATTTTGTAACTTATTATCCCCAGCTCTCTGGCAGAATATGCTAGTGCTACGGCTTCATATCTTTTCCATAGATTCGTATCGTAGTGTTAATCTGTTGTTGCAATTCAGTATACAAGATAGAGAGAAGGCAATTTTAGGCAAACTTAAGAATGCCAAGAATCTAGTTGTCTAATTTCCTTACCGTCGTGTTGAGTTTGCAATGTTGAATTTTTCCCGCCTCATTCTGCCTCTGCAACGCGGTGGATTCCTATCCTATGCTTCTGATGGGATAGAAAAATGTTTTGAATTATGGTTGAATAGGCCTTCCGCTCATAGAATTAGATACTATAATGAAAGCCTTCTCTGCAGCAAACACCCTCAGAAGAACCATTAGATCTATTGCTGTTTGAATTTGTTAAATTCATGAGTATTCCACTGTGCTTGGTAGCTGGCTACTTAATCCGTTTGTCTGTTTTCATTACCTCTAGCCTCACCAGCCAGTCACCATCATCCAGGAAATATACTGGTAAAGTATTTCCATCTGTCTGTTTATTTTTTGTGTCGTTAGATTCACGTTTAAATTGTGTTTGCTTTCCTTTCTATTTATATTTGGTCTATGAACCTGTTTGCATTCCTTTGTGTAAAATGAAGACTTTATATAATATATCCAGAACAAAAAGTCTGTCCGTAGCCGAGTGGCAGTATACTTCCGGTGAACTTTCTGTGATGTGTGTGGAAAATTTGAGGCGATAGAGATACTTTGTTCATTAAGACATTACATTAACACCTAATGCACGTTCAGTATCGCCTTTTAATTGTATTAACTTTTCCAGGACGTTGGTGGCTTCATTACAATATTTTGTTTATATCGGACGTAATTTTATGGGTTAAGAGAAACCTCCCGCAGTAAATCAGCTAGAAACAAGTTACCACTTTGACCTATTCCATACATTTTTTTTTTTTTTTTTTTTTTTCACGCCACTGCCTCATTCGCTAAAGCAACTGACGAAACTCTTCTCATGGCAGAATCTAAAAGGATTACGACTGAAAATTAAACGTCTGGTTTAATGTTTACTAATTTTGTTGTTAAATGAACTAAACATCTTCACTCGTAACACGAATTTATGACATAATTCCTGCTAAGGCCAGGCTATTTTGTTCAACTTCGGGGATTCCTCTTGTAACCAAGGGTAAATGAAGACTATAACCTCTGTAAATCAAAAAGTCTCTCCCAGGTAGAAGGTAATCGACTGGAAGTAAAGTTAAATTAAAAACAAATTGATATATTAAACAAAAAAAAACAAAAAAATGGTGGCGCAACTGCCGGAATTAAAAACAAGACCTGAAGTGACTAAAGATTTTTGGAGTACATGAATATAACTGACACGCGAGAAATGTTCGTCCGTAATATCGTTCTGAAGGGTTCGTAGCTTTTAATTACATCCAGCCATCAGTCTGCTATTTTCCAGGGTGCTGGGAGTATTGAACTTAGTACAGGGTGAGTGTTAACTGGAAAGAGAGAGAGAGAGAGAGAGAGAGAGAGAGAGAGAGAGAGAGAGAGAGAGAGAGAGAGAGTGTTCAAATTCAAATATTCAAATTCAAATATTTTATTTCCACTAAGCAGTGGTTATTAATAAAGATACATGTTCCGATATATAGTAAGTACAATATATTGAAAAAATGAAAAATCAGTAAAATGAAGACAAATTTAGAGCAAGTATAATCTCAACTGGGATTTTTATCTTGCGAATGCATCCTTGGTATTTCAGGTTATAAAACTTTTTTCTCTCCCATAAGAAAACACAGCAGCCTAGATGTGAATACTGGAGGGCAACTGGCATTGGTCATTAAAGCAGGCAGTTCACTCCAGAGCTGCGGACCCAGAACAGCGAGTGACCTGGCACCAGTGCTAGTGTGGATACTTGGTACCATCTGGGCTATTTTCTTGTCTGGTTACACTGCCAGTCATGTTATGCACGGTAGCAAAGGACATAAGCCATTCAGGGTACACACCACGCTGTATCTTATACACAGTACAGTACGTATCAAATGCATGCTTTTGTATAATATTTAGCCATCTTAACTCTTTCAGGACTGCAGAAACATGATCGTATTTCCTCATTCCACCTACAGCAACTTTAGCAGCGAAGTTCAATAGTTTCTGGGCACTGTGTATAAGGTTCCGTTGGTTGTACCCCATATCCTAATACAATAATTAATCAAGACACACACACACACACACACACACACACACACACACACACACACATACTGACAACACATGGTAGCGCGAGCTTGTGTGTGTATATGTGTGTGTGTGTGTGTGTGTGTGTGTGTGTGTGTGTGTGTGTGTGTGTGTGTGTGTGTGTGTTGTTACATAGCCTATGATTTCATCATCCTTTATATAATTCTAACGTACAGTATGCTGCATGTTTGATCACGATTCGCCTCGTGGCTTCCATAGTGCGTGTTCTACCTCATTCCCCCCCTCCTCCCTTATAGTAGAGTAAGTCGTTCTTTCTGTTGTTCAGAGCAGGAGTGTCAACTCTTTGTCCCCTATGGCTTCATTTGCGCGTCCTTCTTACAAGTTGTATCAAGCTCTGCCGGCCCCTATATAATGAGCTCAGTCTCTGCATTAATTGCCACTTAGATCTACTCCTCATTTTGTTCACATCTCTGTCCTCCCCTGTACAGTTGTTATTATTTTTGTGAGTGCTCAGGAAGTCTCCAACCATCTAGCTGCTGTGTAATTTGAGTATAAGTGTTATTACATTATTTTTCTTGTACTGTATGGCATGAGGTGTTATTTCGTAGGCCTAGTGAGGTTTTCTGTGATTCATGTGTTTTAGGTGTCAGCCATTATTAATAATATTTTGTATCTGTAATAATATATCTTGCATTCACTGAGCATTATCCGGTTTTCTCATTTTATCAGGGCTGACTTAGATAAATTTACTCTTGCTAATTTCGTGTTTATAGCGGCTATTGCAGTTAACCATATATTTAACCTGTTTTTGCCATTACATTATCCTTATGAGTCCTGAATGTTTAGTTGTTAGTTTGAGCATTAAACTTTAACTTGTAATTTTACCTAACTCCTTTGTTTTGAACCTGGAACTTTGCGGGACAGTTTTCTCTGTTCCGTAACATAAATTTGGCGACCTCTTATCAGGATATTCAGGATATTATCATAAGGATATTGCTTGATATTTTGTGACTGTGATTTATTCATGATGTCTACTATTACTACTCTTGATGAAGCCAAAGATTTTTTGTCAAATGTGCAAACAGTGTGTGATGTAGAAAAAAGAACAAAGAATGAACTTAAGCTTGTTGCTCAACAATTGGGAATTGCTGTTCACTTTCATCATTCTAAAGATCAAATTGTTGACATAATTAATAAAAGCTTGTGTAATGTAACTCCTCCAGAGTTACAGCTAGCCCTGCAGCAGGCTCGTATTCAGGAGGCACAGGTACAGGCTCAGGCACAAATTGAACTTGCTAGGATTCAGGCAGACCATGAGTATCGCATGAAACAAGGTGGAACTGGATCATCTAGCTCTGATGATTTTGATGTGGCTAAAAATGTTAAACTTGTCCCTCCTTTTAATGAATCTGATTTAACAAAGTATTTTCAGTTGTTTGAGAGGGTAGCTACAGGTTTTAATTGGCCCAAAAAGTATTGGCCAGTACTCCTTCAAACTGTTCTCACCGGTAAAACTCAAGTAACTTATGCATCTTTGCCTCAGGATCAATCTGATAATTATGATGTAGTTAAAAGCTTGATTCTTAAGGCCTATGAGCTTGTTCCTGAAGCCTATAGAGTAAAATTTAGGACAATTTATAAGCAAGATAAGCAATCCCATGTTGAGTATGCAAAAATCAAAGAAGATCTGTTAGAGCAGTGGTTAAATTCTAAGAATGTGGATTCTGATTTTGACAAATTTAAGCAGATGATTTTGCTGGAGGACTTCAAAAGGTGTATTAATAAAGATGTAAGCCTATATCTTGATGAGAAAAGAATAGATAATTTGTCTGATGCTGCAGTTTTAGCTGATGAATATGTTCTCACTTACAAGAGATATTCTAGAGAAAAAAGGAAAGCTGAGAGTAAGTACGTTGCCTTTACTCAGAGTACAGGTAACAGGAAAGAGAATAAAGATGATGTTTCTCAGGAAGTAAATACCAGCTTCACCTCTAGATTTCAGAAAAGTAAATGTACTTATTGTAGTAAGCTTGGTCATACTACGGAAAAATGTTTCAGGAGACAGCGTGATGTGAACAAAAAGGAGTCTTTAAATATTCAGTCAATTGGTCTAGTGTCCACTCTTGAGAGTTCCCAGAATTCTTTAACCGAGTTAACTGAACCTGCTTTGAGGGGTAAATTAAATTCTCATGATGAAGCTTCTCTTTTGAGCAGTAACGTGGGTGACACTCTCAAGAGTTCATGTGCTAATTTCCTGTCTGATGGTTTTGTCAGTCCTCTGGACAGTAATGACAGGAAGTCAGTTAAAATATATCGTCATACAGGTGCTTGCCAATCCCTTATGCTGACCAGTGTTCTAGGCTCTAATGTTAATTCCTCTGATGAAACTGTAATCTTACAAGGTGTAGGGAATAATTACTTCTCTGTCCCTCTGTGCAGAGTGAATTTAGAGTCTGGTTTTGTTAATGGTTCCGTTATGGTTGGGTTGGGTGAGACACTCCCAATGTCAGGTGTAACTTTCTTACTTGGAAATGATATTGGTGGAAGTCAAGTGTGTCCAGCTCCTCAGTTGTCTAGTAAGCCAGAGGCTGCGACCCAGGATTGTGATGTCCTTGATGTGTTCTCTGCATGTGCTGTCACTAGGGCTAAGTCTAAAGTTACTGGTGACTTAGAGGATAATGATGATGATGATGTTATCCTAGCTGACACTTTTCTTGCTAATTTGGACCACTCACCAGATGAGGCAGTACCCCGTAGTGTTGATAATTTGTCTCGTCAAGAGTTGATTGAGTTGCAGGTTGCTGACCCTGAGTTGAAAGGTCTAGCTAACTCTGCTTGCAGTGAGGAAGAGTCAGCTGGTGCTTCTACTTATTATATAAAGTCAGGAGTGCTTATGAGGAAGTGGAGACCCCCAACAGCATCAGCCGACTGTGAATGGGAGGTTGTACATCAAGTTGTCATCCCTCGTGTTTGTAGGCAGGATATCATTAGAGTGGCTCATGATTCCAGTTTGGCAGAACACCTTGGAGTGAGGAAGACTGTGGCACGCATTTTGAAACACTTCTACTGGCCAGGTATCTTCAGAGATGTTTCCTGGTATTGTAAGTCTTGTCACACCTGTCAAGTTGTGGGGAAGTGTAATCAGACCGAAAAGGTTGCACCTCTAGTTCCCATTCCTCCTTTTGAGGCGCCATTCACCCGTGTGTTGGTGGATATTGTGGGCCCTCTTCCTAAGACTTCTTCAGGATTTTCTTATGTGTTGACCCTGATTGATATGGCTACTCGTTATCCTGAAGCCATTCCACTTAGAAATATCTCAGCAAAGAACGTGGTCAAGGATATGCTAGGGTTCTTCACAAAGTTTGGTCTGCCCAAGGAGGTACAGTCAGACCGGGGAAGTAATTTCATGTCAAATGTTTTCAAGCAGTCTCTGAAAGAGTTGGGCATCACCCAGATCACGTCTTCAGCTTACCATCCCCAGACCCAAGGAGCGTTGGAGAGATATCATCAAACACTCAAATCGATGCTCAAGAAATACTATTTGGAACATCAGAAAGACTGGGATAAAGGTCTTCCATTTGTTGTATTTGCCGCAAGAGAATCTCCAAATGAATCGCTGGGCTTCTCACCCTTTGAACTACTGTTTGGCCATGAAGTAAGAGGACCCCTTAAGCTACTCAAGGAATGCTGGCTGTCGGAGGAAGATGACGTCAACCTGCTGGAGTATGTGGTGAAGTTCAAAGAACGGCTGTCCACTGCTTTACAGCTGGCGAGAGAGAATTTAGGAGCTGCTCAGGAGAAGATGAAGACTTGGTATGATAAGAAGTCCAGGTTACGCCACTTTCAGCCAGGAGATCAGGTTTTGATTCTGCTACCTGTGCATGGGCAACCTCTTCAAGCCAAGTTTAGTGGTCCTTATTTCGTGGAGAAGAAACTCAGTGATGTCAACTATGTCATCGCCACACCAGATCATAGAAAGAACAAGCAACTTTGTCACATCAACATGCTAAAGTTATATCACAGGCGGGACGAAAATAACCCAGTCTGCACTGTAGCTGTTCCACCCGAGTCTGCAAGTGAAGTTCTCCCATGCAGCATGAGCCTGAGTGATAGTCTGGGGAAGAATCCTGATATCATGAATGATCTCCAGACTAAGCTTTCTCATCTAGCTCCCGAGGAAAGGCAGGAGTTTTCGGCATTACTGCAGGAGTACCCGCAAGTGTTCCGTGCTACTCCAGGAAAAACCCCTGTGTTGATGCATGATGTCGATGTTGGAGACGCAAAAGCCAATTAAACTGCCTCCTTACCGTGTGAACCCAGTGAAAGTTCCTCTCATCGGGAAGGAGCTTGGCTACTTGTTGGACCACAAGATGAATGAGCCCTGTCAGAGCGAGTGGAGTTCTCCTGTCACTCTAGTCCCTAAGCCAGGTGGGTCACAGCGGCTTTGCATTGACTACAGACGTGTTAATCAGATAACCAAAACAGACACTTACCCTCTCCCTCGCGTGGAAGATTGCATAGAGGAGATCGGAAAAGCTAGGTACATAAGTAAGTTTGATTTGTTAAAGGGATACTGGCAAGTACCTATGACTGAACGTGCTAGGGAGATCTCATGTTTTGTAACACTAGGAAAGACTTTTGCATGTTCTGTAATGCCATATGGTATGAAGAATGCACCAGCCACATTTCAGAAGCTCATGAATGTTGTAACAGAGGGTTTGGCAGGGTGTGTTGTTTATATTGATGATGTATTAATCTTCAGTGACAACTGGAAAGATCACCTATGCCATGTCAGTAAATTTCTTGAGCGTTTGGTTCAGGCTAATCTTGTAGCTAATTTATCAAAGTGTGAGTTTGGTCAAGCTAAAGTTCAATACCTTGGGTACGTAATTGGTGATGGACACGTTGCACCACCAGGAGCTAAGGTTCAGGTTATAAGTGATCTTCCCAGGCCTAAAAGTAGGAAAGAGCTACAAAGATTTTTGGTAATGGTAGGTTATTACAGGAGATTTGTTCTTAACTTTTCAATTCTTGTATCACCACTTACAGACCTACTGAAAAGGGGAGTTAAATTTGTCTGGACCGATGACTGTGAATCCTTTTCAGCAAACTTAAAGCTATCCTATTAAGTCAGCCAGTGCTCGCTACTCCAAATTTTGCTAAGCCTTTTAAGATGGCTGTTGACGCAAGTGATACAGGAGCTGGAGCTGTTTTGCTGCAAGAGGATGATCAGGGTATTGAACACCCTGTATCTTATTACAGTAAGAAGTTCACTCCACCTCAAAAGAACTACTCAACTATTGAGAAAGAGCTTTTGGCCTTGATTTTGGGTTTACAGCATTTTTCATTTTATTTGTGTTCTGGTTTTGACCCCATAGTCATTTATACCGATCATAACCCACTGAAATTCCTTAGTAAGTTTAAAGATAAAAATCAGAGATTGACAAGATGGAGTCTACTTCTTCAGGAGTATTCATTAGACATACAACATGTCAAGGGGAAAGAAAATGTTATTGCAGATTGCTTATCTAGACTTTAGACAGATTGTTTTAGAGTAATAAGAAATTTCCTTTGTAAATTTCTTTTTCTTTGTGGGGAGGTGTTACATAGCCTATGATTTCATCATCCTTTGTATAATTCTAACGTACAGTATGCTGCATGTTTGATCACGATTCGCCTCGTGGCTTCCATAGTGCGTGTTCTACCTCACTCCCCTCCTCCTCCCTTATAGTAGAGTAAGTCATTCTTTCTGTTGTTCAGAGCAGGAGTGTCAACTCTTTGTTCCCTATGGCTTCATTTGCGCGTCCTTCTTACAAGTTGTATCAAGCTCAGCCGGCCCCTATATAATGAGCTCAGTCTCTGCATTAATTGCCTCTTAGATCTACTTCTTATTTTGTTCACATCTCTGTCCTCCCCTGTACAGTTGTTATTATTTTTGTGAGTGCTCAGGAAGTCTCCAACCATCTAGCTGCTGTGTAATTTGAGTATAAGTGTTATTACATTATTTTTCTTGTACTGTATGGCATGAGGTGTTAATTCGTAGGCCTAGTGAGGTTTTTTGTGATTCACGTGTTTTAGGTGTCAGCCATTATTAATAATATTTTGTATCTGTAATAATATATCTTGCATTCACTGAGCATTATCCGGTTTTCTCATTTTATCAGGGCTGACTTAGATAAATTTACTCTTGCTAATTTCGTGTTAATAGCGGCTATTGCAGTTAACCATATATTTAACCTGTTTTTGCCATTACATTATCCTTATGAGTCCTGAATGTTTAGTTGTTAGTTTGAGCATTAAACTTTAACTTGTAATTTTACCTAACTCTTTTGTTTTGAACCTGGAACTTTGCGGGACAGTTTTCTCTGTTCCGTAACAGTGTACACGTGCGTGAGTGTGCGTGCGTGCGTGCGTGCACGCGTGTGTGTGTGTGCATGTATGGGTATGTACACGTGCGTGCATGTGTCCGTGCCTGTGTGCGAGCGCGCGTGTGTGAGTGTCTGTGTGCGGGCGTGGGGGAGTAGGCATGTGCCACATCAGGCCCGCGCCAAATCGAGCCCTTCAGTCGTGTTTCATTGGCCCTTTGGCAGACTTCGAAGAATGGAAATAAACAAATAAACAAACATAAAACATAAACTTTTGCATTTTTCTTTGTACTGACGTGTTTAACGGAAAATGTAAAAGCTAAATACTTGTATATAAGAATTTTGTCTCGTTCTATGTATAAGTGATTGTGTTAATGAATGTAGCCGGACAAACCAATCGCTTAATGCCTCCTTCACCATAGGTGGGTGGAGGCATAATTATATGACATAACTGTGCAAGCGAGTTGTAGCCTGCGAAAGCAGGTAAGAAAGAAATTTGCGGAAACTGGTAGGAGTGGGCTGAAAAACAAATCTGGAATGGAATGCTGGAATGATAACAGAGGGAGCGTGGGAATGCTTGGGAAAGGAATGGGTTGTGGGAGTGTGTAAAAGGGCTTTGTGTGTGTGTTGGGAATGATAATATTATAAGAGTGTTGCGGGGAAGGCATGTGGGGACTGTGTGTAGGGAAGGAGGGATGCGAGTGTGTGTGTGTGTGTGTGTGTGTGTGTGTGTGTGTGTGTGTGTGTGTGTGTGTGCAAATCTTAATTAATATCCGATTCTGCAGGATGAGTGTTTTACGTATTTCAAATTGTTTTTTTTTAGATTTCTTTTCTTTCTCTGTCTGGAAGGGATAGAATGTGGGAGTGTGGTGTAGAAATGTTGAAGTGTGTGTGTGTGTGTGTGTGTGTGTGTGTGTGTGTGTGTGTGTGTGTGTGTGTGTGTGTGTGTGTGTGTGTGTGTGTGTGTGTGTGTGTGCACGCGCGCGCAGAAAGGGTGTGAGAGTATGGCAGAAGAAAGAGAAAATGTAGCAGAGGAATATGAGTGTGTGGGGGAGGGGAATGTGGAAGTGTGTTTTTAGAGACATGTGTGAGTGTGTGTGGCGAGAATGTATGAGTAAGAGTGTATGGGGAAAGAAATGTGGCAGTGTAAGGAGAAAATAACGTCAGTGTGGGGGGCATGAATGTAAATGTGTAGGGTAGGAAAGTGTGAACGTGTGGGGGAAGGGTGCGGATGTATGGGGAGAGGATGTGAGAATGCAAGTGGAAGGTGGGAGTACGGAGAAGGAAGGGGAGAATTTAGGAGAGGGAGAAGCGAGTGTGGGAGGGAAAGTGCGGGAGTTGGAGAGAAAGGAGAACGCTGGAAAGAAGAATGTGCGAGAAAAGACAAAGTGCAGGTCGAGCGATCCAGAGTAAACGATAGGTTAAGAACATCAAGAGGAGAGAGAATGTGTGTTTGGAAAGGACCCAAGTAGTGGGAGGAGGAAAAGTCTGAGGCGCGGAGGAATGTAAATGAAACACAGCAAAGGAGAGAGCTGGGGAAATGAGAATATGTAGTAGTAGTTGTAATAGTGGCTGTTTTAGATACAGTAGTAACTAGTTGCAATTACCTTTACTACTACAACTGCTACTACTACGTCCACTTTTACTCCATGGCTCATCTAATCGTAAACCTAGTGGACTGCAGAAGTTATCATTTTCCCACAATCCACTATCATCATTTGAGGGGATAGGGAGTGGTCTGAGGCGCGCTTGTATTACCTGCTAGTTAAACGGTATAGTCATATCGATGTCACCGCGTGAAGGCGTTCTTCTCTAGCACCAAATAACTAATAAAGTATGGTTGACCGAGCAAGAGAGGAGGAGTGTGATTAAAAGATAAAGTGGAAAGATGAAGATGTGGATTAGGTGAGAGGAGAAAATGTGATGAAAAGAGTACGTCCCTGGAAAAAGAAGAGAAATATAGTTTATAAAATGCAAGGTGATGCATATTTTCATCTGGAAACGGGGAATAACAACCAATAATCCAACTTATAAATCAGGAAAAAGTAAATAAGAAGAAAAATGAGGAAAACGAGATGATTAGACAATAATATTAAGGAATGTTTAAGAGAGAGAGAGAGAGAGAGAGAGAGCAAATGCTAGGAAGGAGATCAAAAACGAAAAGCAAAGGACATGCGAGGCATTAGTTTGCCAAGGCCAAGCGGATGGAAGACAGATGAGTGTAGCAAAGACTTCTGGGCTTCCTCCTCTCGCTCGTTCTTTCTCATCAGCCACTTTTCTTTTTTAACGTATCTATCCTTTTGCTGGAATCTGCTTCTCTCTTCTCTTGCTTTTCCTCTTCGTGATCTTCCTCCGTCTAATGTCGATCTTCCTCCTCCTCTTCCTCACCCATTTGATTTGCTTCCCAATTGCCTCAATCGCTTCCCGACTGCCATGTTTGTTAGACTTCCTAGACAGCTCTGCAAATATCCACAGCTAAATGCTTTGCTTCAGTGTTTTGACTGTGATTACAACAGTTTGATAGTCCTGCATCTAGGCGAGTGATCTAGCTGATGGATTGGCTGCTAATTGAAATTTGTGCAGATTAATAACAGTTTGTTTTACGTCTGTGTTTCTTTTGCAGGTGTGTGTTTCATTTCCAGTATTAGCTTTGTTTGGCAGACAGTACTAAGAGACTCAGTTTATTTCAGTGTGATCTCAGTGACTGAGTGTTGAGTGATTTAGAAGGCGAACTTCACTGCTTTAAGGTTAAAAAAATTTATATCCCATATAACAGTTTGTTTTACCTTGGTGTCCACGTCACTTTGTCCTAAATACATGGTTACTTCCGCCGTGTCCCGCTAGAGGGCTTAACAAAGTACCCTCAGAAAACCATAGGACTTTGTGTTGCTTGTAATTAGTTTTTCCGTCCCAGAATTAATTTCAGTATTCATGGATAAAGATAGTGTGTTTCACTGTATTAGTGCTCCAGTATTTTGTAATTGTAAACGATATAATTATATTTGTGAACAAGGTGATTACGTCAGCGATTGTTACATCTTCAACACCACAAAAATTTTGTTGTTTTTCGCCATCTTTTTTTCTACTTGTATTAATTTTTACGGCGAAATATCTCTTCCATTTTCTTAAAGGTAAGATTATATATATATATATATATATATATATATATATATATATATCAACTTCTTTGGTGACCCTATACCATTCAACCAAGTTCGGTTAAAACTGAATCAATACTCTTTTAGTTATTTCATTAAAAGTCATGCATAAGGATCGAAAGTTGATCTTACCCTGCCACCTTGACATCTGACTGATTATTCTAAAAATGATTTACTTCTTTGAACCTCACTCTTAATCCTCTCACAGAGTCTGGTCTAAATTGAATAAAAACCAAGTTGGGACTTCCTTTATGTCAATAAGAGTAAATACCAATCTTATCCTATTTGTGAGATGTAGCCCCCTGAATAATCGCGACCTTGAGTTTGACTTTTCAAGGTCATTTAGTGTCAATGGTCATGGTACCAATTAAAAGCCGCTCTGGGACTTACTATATCTTGATAATAGTATATATCTATGTGCAAACAGTTTCGAATTATAGCCCCCTGAATATCCGTGACCTCGAGATCGACCTTAAAAGGTCACTCAAGGTCAAAGTTCTTAGGGCCAAATGAAAGCCCACGTGGGAGTTCCTTTATGCTGGCAATGGTAAGTATCTCTATCTTCAACCGGTTTTAAGTCATAGCCCTCTGAATATCCATGACCTTGATTTTGACCTTTCAGGGTCACACGTTCTTT
The DNA here is from genome assembly GCF_032717465.1 of Coenobita brevimanus. Classification (NCBI taxonomy): domain Eukaryota; kingdom Metazoa; phylum Arthropoda; class Malacostraca; order Decapoda; family Coenobitidae; genus Coenobita; species Coenobita brevimanus. The sequence continues at coordinate 37,168,225 of NC_136971.1, forward strand.
TGGGACCAGAGCCCACATGTTCTGAAAATTTTATGCAAATTCATTCAGCCGTTTTTCCGTATTGTTGCTAACAAACAAAGAAACAAACAAACAAAAACAAATCACCAAAAACAATACCTCGCCAGACTTCGTCTGGGCGAGGTAAAAATTGCTTCTATGTGTCAGTGAACTCCACGCCCTCCTGCAAGAAAAGTCTATCTCTATTGATTGCCAGGTGCCTTAATCCCGTAAGGGATAGTCACAAACAAATCGCCTCCATATCACCCTGTCCCCCACCATTTCACTGCCCTCCCCCCAACTCCTCTTCAACCCTTCATCTCAACTTCTGCCTCCCCCTCCTTCTCCCCCCCCCCTCCATCTCACTCACATACACTCTCCTTGTTAGACTTTGGCTCTCCATCCTCTCCACATGACTAAACCACCTCAGCGTATTTCTCCTAACGCTTTTTATCACATCCAGATGCAAACCACAATGTTCCATCACTTCCTCATTTGTCAGTCTGTCTCTCCATGTAACTCCACATGCTCCTCTCAGATAACTCATTCCCTCTGCTCTAACTCTTGACTTGTATCCTTCCAACAAGGTCCAAGCTTCACTTCCATACGTTAGAGTTGGTATCACAGGTCAATCATGCAGCGACTTTTTACTTCCATGTTCACTTCCCTACTTCTTATCACTGCTTTCAGAGAACAAGCAACCTTTCTTCCTTGTTGTAGGGGTAGGCTGCCCCGCCCAGGGAAGTACTACCGCCAAGGTAACGGGAGACTCAAGTAATAGCCTGGATTCCATTTTCTCTCATAGGCCTTGGTACGCATCTTTCTGCCTCAAACATCAGAGGGGATCAGGCTGCCCTCTTTACACAACACACACATCCACATTATATCACATTGCCTTAAACCAGTTTTCCTTTCTCCATAAAACACCAATCTTGTCATTACATATCATACAAAATTCACAACACATCCCTGTTCTCCCCCCAATAAAAAGAACCATGTCTGTTGCTATACTGGGAATCAGTGCGGTGGTTTCACGGATGACCACCACCGGCAGGGCTGGGTTGTCTGCACAGGGCCCTCCCGGTCGTCATCAAGCGACTGTGCCACCTCCAGTGTTGCGGCGCCCTAAATCTGCTCATCAGTGCAGTAAAATTTTCTTTTGCAATATTAGGGGACTTCACTCCAACATCAACTCTGTTCAAAATTTCCTCCAGTTTGAATCCCCTGATCTGCTATTTTTGACAGAGACCCAAGTAAGCTTCACCTCTGATTTAGTTAGATTTAATATTCCTGCTTATATCTTGATTCAAAATTTCAGACCCAAAGGAGGCATATGTTGCCTTGCAAAATCAGAAACTGCCCTGGAGGAGATTACTAAATCTAATTGTCCTTATTTCGACTATTCCATATACAAATTAAATTCTTTTGGTAAAATTAAGTATTTCTGTTGTGTTTATCGTTCCCCTAATGCCCCTCCAGAGCCGAGTTTATTTGACTCTCTGTCTTCACAACTAAGTGTCCTCAGCATTAATACTGCATTAGAAATTACTATTCTGGGTGATTTTAATGTCCATAATGTTGAATGGCTCACTTATTCAGCCAGAACTGATGACTCTGGTCTTGAATGTGAGTTATTTGCAGACTCATTTAATCTCACCCAGTTAGTCAGTCAACCCACCCGTGTACCAGACAACCTCGATCAAAATTCCCACCTACTGGACTTGTTTCTAACAACCAATTCAGATAATTTATAGTATCGAAGTGAAGTCCCCCCTCGGATCCTCAGATCATTGTCTGATTCAAGCCACCAGTTTAACACCTACCACACCCTCCTGCTCTGAACAGGTCGTGGTGACTAAATGGTACTACGACAGGGCAGACTGAGAGAGACTCCATAATTTTTTCATGGATGTTCCTTGGACCTCCTTTTTCTCCCAAGATGTAAATTCCACACTGGGCCATATACAGGATTTCATTAAAGTCGGCATGGAAACATTCATTCCCCATCATAGTTACAGAAAAAGATGTAATTCTCCTAAATGGTTTGACCACAATTGTGCTAGAGTAACAGAACATAAAACAATAGCCTATAACACTTATACAAGGACCAAAACCAAAGAAGCCTTTAACTATTATAGAAATATCAGAAACCATGCCAAAACTATCATCAATCTTTCTAAATCAAACTTTCTGCACAGACAGGCTAACAAACTACTAAACAATCCAAATGATAACAAAATATTCTGGTCAACCCTTAATTCATTCAAAACTAACTTCACTGCCTCCTCTTCCATTCCACCTTTACAGTCCGCCAATGGAAATCTAGTAAGTGATCCACGTGGAAAAGCGAAACTTCTTGTTGACATCTTCTCAACAAACTAAACCTAAATACAGAAAATTACAATATTCCTGTACTTGATTTTGATTCCCCTCAAATACCTCCGTTCAAGATTCACATCAGATACGTACAAGCTGTATTACAGAAACTCTCAGCAGACAAAGCTACTGGTCTAGATGAATGTCCTTCAATAGTACTTAAAAATTGCTCCTCAGTGTTGGCTCCTGTATTGGCAAAATTTTTCTACTTATGCATCCGTACCTCAAGTTTTCCAGCCTCTTGGAAAGAAGCAAATATCCATCCTGTTCCTAAAAAGCGGGCAACTTCTGATCCATCGAACTATAGACCAATTGCAATAACTTCCATTCTCGGTAAAGTTTTTGAGACGCTAATTAACAAACACATAATCAAGCATCTAGAAGTCAATAAGTTAATCAATGATCGGCAGTATGGATTTTGACAAGAACGTTCAACTGTAGACATTCTTTGCCTTCGTACCCATCAGATTAACAAAACAATAGACCAACACGGTGAAACACACAAAATAGCGCTAGATATATCAAAAGCATTTGACAGAGTATAGCACCGGGCCTTATTGTCTAAGATGTCACACTATGGACTTACATCACTGGTTCCTCTAATTTCTTCTTACCTTCATAATAGAAAAATACGGGTCATGGTAGATGATATTTATTCTCAGTTTCATTCCATAAATGCTGGCGTACCTCAGGGATCAGTTTTGGCGCCAATCCTCTTTCTCATTCATATAAATGACCTCCTATCTGTCACTCACAACCCAATACACTCTTATGCTGATGACTCGACCCTTCATAGTTCTTTCACATTTAGTACCTCCTTTACACAATTTGATATTGTAAATTCCCAAATAAACACAGCAATTTCTCTGAACCAGGACCTTTCTAAAAATTAATCAATGGGGACAAACAAATCTGGTCTCATTTAATGCTCAGAAAACTAAATACATTAATTTCTCCAACAGAAAGAATCACTCAGACTCTCACATAATTTTAAATGATGTCAATATTCCCATAGCCACTACAATTGATATCCTCGGTGTTACTCCAAACCCCAATGTAAGCCGGACAGCTTATGTTAAATCCCTTGTTAAAAATGTACAGAGTTTGTGAGTTCTTCACTGACGAGCAGATGGCCACAATATACAAAAGTCATATGCGTTCTCAGATCGAATACTGTTCATCACTGGAGTGGATGTGGAGCGGTTGCATTGAGGCACTTGGACAAAATTCAAAATAAAGCCATTAGATTAATCAATAATCCTGCCATCACACAAGACCTTCCTCCATTATCAGTACGTAGAGATGTTGCTTCTTTAGCATTATTTTATAGATTTTTTTCTGTAAATGTTCAGACGAACTGGCTGCAATTGTTCCTCCCCTTCACATTTTCTGCCGAAGTACTCGGGCAGCCGGGAGTGCCCATGAATTCACACTCTCTCCCCGCAATGCAGAACCTCTGCTTAACAAAATTCATTTATCCCCAGAACTACTACTCTCTTGAATTCACTTCCTGGGAGTTGTTTCCCACAAACATTTAATCCACTTCCATTCAAACCCAGTTGTTGTAAATATTTTATGAATGGAGGACGCCTTTAGGCACATGGACTTATTTTTTTTCCCCTTTGTTTTTCTTTCCTTCATTCATTGTCTATTTAAAAAAAAAATATTACTGATTAACACCTGGAAGAGATAATGGAATAAGGAGCAGTTATTTTTACAATATCTGCTATCAAAATAATGACAAATCAAACCATAGTTACAAGTGAAGGTTTTGCTGCTGTTAAAACTGTAGAGGAATAGCTACCTTATTGGTTAGTTATGTACAGTCATAAGAAAAACTATCGTTACCCTTCAGAGCTATGCACTATGACACAACGATGAAGTGTTGTGGAATGACGGGACAGGAAAGTTTGTACCTTAAACCCGTCAATGTCGGTTATATGAGACAGATATTAGAATTTGTGCTGGAGGTAATAAATGCTAATTAGATCATTTGGCCTCTGTGCATAGAGACAATACGCTTTATTATCCGGCACCAAATTCATTAAATAAAAATATAACCGAATGGTCTGAAGTCGGCAACACACATGCAGACGGGCAATGTGTATGTGCACCCATGTCAGTGGATACAAGCCAAGTTAGTAAATCTCAGTGAAATAATGATATGTATTGTTTTCTACATATAATAAATGTTGAAGGAAAATAATAATAATACATATTCAGTCTCATTGCTTTAATATTTTGTATACCCACCCCCTGTGTCCAAAACAGCCTCTAGACGTCTGAAGCATCCATCTGAAGCATTTAACCACCCATCTAAACCAAACAAATGAACTCGTGCACCCCTGCTAGACTATCATAAAAAAAAAAAAAAAAAAAAAAAAAACGGTCGATGCCTATAGATTTAATACCCTCCAAAATAATTTATTTGTTGTATTCTATAGATAATAAGTGTTGAATAGTAGGAAAATAATAAACCTGTTGAGTTTATTAATCCCCGGCGGGGCGCTCAGGGTAACGCAAACACGTCCTATATATTTCCCCGCCATATGGTTCATTCTTGCTCATTATTCCAAGTCTTGTAGTGTGATTGCGATATGGCAACACTAGATAGGGGAGGGGCGAACAGCAAGGACCCGCCCACATAGCCCAGCTAACGTTCGTTTAGTATCGAACATTCCTGGGGGTAACGATACTTTTTCTTACAACTTTACCTACAAAGAATATGTTATCAATTTATCAGTAATCTGCTAAAGAGATTGGAATAAAATAAAATTAAACTATAACATGAAATGTAGCAACAAGGAAAAGTCACAACACTAACTACTGTATCTATCTATCTATTGCCAGGCGCCTGAATCCCGTAAGGTTTTGGCCACAAACAAATTGCCTCCATGTCGGCCTTTCCCCCCGCCATTTACAGATCACACCCCTATCTCTCATATACCTCTCCACTCCATCCCTCCATCTCATCCTTGGTCTCTCCCTCCCTCTTCCCTCCTCCACCTCACTCACATACACTCTACTCGTTAGTCTCTCTCTCCTTCCTCTCCACATGGCCAACCCGCCTCAGTGTATTTCTCCTAACGCTTCCTATCACATCCACATCCACACCACAACGCTCCTTCACTTTCTCATTTGTCAGTCTGTCTCCCCATGTAACTCCACATGCTCTTCTCAGTAATTCATGTCCACTGCTGTTATTCTTGACTTGGGTCCTTCCATCAAAGGTCCAAGCTTGACTTTCATACTTAAGAGTTGGTATCACAATACTGTCATGATGCTACTTTTTTACTTCCATGCACACTTTCCTATCTCTTATCACTACTTTCAAAGAGTTAGTAACCTTTCTTCTTTGTTGCACCTTTTCAAGCACTTCATCCTCCAAACTCCCATCCTTACTTATCACACTACCCAAGTACTTAAGTGCACTCCCATTTTCTATTTTCTCATCATCCAGCCTCACTGTATATTCAGTGACTTCATTACTGTCAAAGACCATTTCTCTCAAAGGCAAGGGACAAGGTCACAGAGGAAGTTCAAATTTCAAGGTCACAAAGCAATTTCAACTCAGTTCGATTTGATATTATTAGAACAAAGTGTGGCGGGAGGGTAAAGGGTCAGGGTTAAGCAAGAATGCAGGGATTCAGTTTAGAGAATCATCAGTCAAAGGTGAAGGTCACAGGACAAAGCCTAACTCCGACCCATTAGTCTGTGTGTGATTTAAATAATTAACACATATTTCGTCCAATTTCGATCAAACTTGGAGGATGTGTGAAGGTTTACCCAAAAGGTTGACATTGTTTTCTAGAATAATAGGTCAGAGGTCTAGGTAACATAGTGAGGTCAGCTTAACTAGTTTCTATGCGAGGTTCACTTGATATTGTGAAAAGTTTCATTAAGACATACGTTAAATTTTGAGGAGTATCACTCAAGGATGAAGGTAACCACGAAATTTCACAGATCGAGATGACTTACTCTCAGTTAAGATCTGAACTGAACCAAAGTTGGTGTAAGGGCTAGAGGTTAGGCATATATAAAGTAATTAGTTTTTGAGACTAATCTGTCGAAGGTTAAGGTTACAGGGTAAAGTCAAATATTCGGCTCATAGACAAGCTGGTGGGGCTCGGGAGTCGTACTCTCTGTGTACTCTTTTTTGTTACCTCAGTGAACGAAGTTGGATGGAGGTTGCGGATTCCCCCGTGCCTGTTTGTGTACAAGATAACTCTAAAAAGTTGTTATCGGATTTCAGTGAATACGGCGGATAGGTGTTCAGTGAGTCAGGGAGGAGTTTCATAAATTTCGAGGTGGATCCTTATACGGATGCAGGAATAAATCATAAATCTTTATTGGCGATTGTGTAGCTATGCTCTCTCTGACCTGTGTAATAGGCCAGTGAAAGACCGTAAAACTAACTAAGGGAAAACGTTTTTGTAGGAAAGAGGAATAGGCTACATTGGTAAATAATTTTCATTATCGTTGGCTGAGATATTTGCTTCCTGATAGCCTTCTAGTTACCTTTCCACCAGAGAACTTGGATGCGAGTTGTATATTCACCCGTGTTATCTATTTGTTTGTTTGTGGCCAGGGTATCTAAAATCTCTGATCATATTTCAATGAATTCTGGCAAACAGGTGGACAATGAGTCGAGGAAAATTTAAGTAGGCTTTAAAGAGAATCCGAATAAAGACCCGGGAATGATTGACAAATTTTACCGACGTCAACCAAGGTATGCTCTCTGAGATTGTGCAACAGGGCAAAATAAGATCGTATAATTAATTCTTGACAATGTGAGATCATAAAAATGTTCCTCTGGCAGGAAAGAGGAGTTATTAGTACAGCATTACTGTATATCCACTGTAAAACTGGCTTTGCTGAAGCTATGAACTCCCTGACGGTTTTATTTATTTTTTTCCATCCTTCCACTTTCATTGTACGTTCCCTACATGCCACCCCCCGTCTTTGCCTAGGTTTCTTCTTCTTCTTCCTTTTCTCCTTCTTCTTCTTCTCTCTCTCTCTCTCTCTCTCTCTCTCTCTCTCTCTCTCTCTCTCTCTCTCTCTCTCTTTCGTGTCTGTGTGCGCTACCTACCTATCTATTTTTCTGTACCTGTCGACCGATCGATCGATCAATCCATCAATCTATCTATAAAGATATACTCGTACATATATATTGTAGTATCTATCAACCTATCTATCTATATATCTATATATAGGTATCACATAATCCCTTTATATCTATCTAACCATCAGTATAAAAATTGTGTTAATGTGTCCATGTGTGTATACTGTATGTGTGTCGCCTGTGTGTGTTGTGTACTGTGTTTGTGTGTGTATACTGTTTGTTTGTTGCCTGTGTGCGTTGTGTGCGTCTGCATGCACGTTTGTCCGTATTCTTGCTTTGGTTTGCGCATGTGTATGTATGCAACTTGTTGTGTCTAAACAAAGGGATTAATCCCCGAGCTAGACCTCATCAGATCATATAGCTCTGCTAGGGTTACAGGAGAGCGTTACCCCTCCCAGCACAGCAGCCACCGGGCGGGGCGCGAACTCGCAACCTCACGATTACGAGCCCGACACCCTACCACCGAGCTACCGCGCTCCCCTGTGTCTAAACAAAACAATCAACACATCTTAAATACTTTACTAATGTAACGAGTGGGGCCAAGCACAACAAACCTCTCCCTAAAGCAGTTATTTTATTTTCAATCGTTTTCAAGTTATAACCCTATGAAAACCTGAGCTCTTGCATTTGACTTTTCAAGGCCATTCATGTTCAAAGGTTATGGTGCAAAATGAAAGCCAATATGAGACTTCCTATATCTTGATAATAGTAAATATATCTTCGTCCAGTTTCGAGTTATATCTCTGTCACGAATCAATTCGCGACATTTCCTTTTTGTGAGAAGCCACGAACTAATAGTGGAAAACTCACTGTGTATCGCTCAGTTAACCGTTTCTCTCTCCATTTCGGGGTATACTTTTCAAATAATTCGTCACCGTTTTCAAAAAGTGACCGATTTAATGCACGTCACTAAGTGCGCTACTGAGCGATACAATTATTTCTTTATCGTTTGCCTCTGCTTCATTCAACCGTTAGCCACGCCTTCTTCCGGTGGCCTGTGCGTACTGCTTATGCATTATTTGAATTCAGTTTAGTGTTTGCTGTGACGGAGACAGGACCTGTGCAGCAGTGCGAGAGGTCAGCTAGTACCCAAACTCCACTTACAGTTTCTCCAAGCTCCCACCTTTAGTTCTCCAGCTTTGGGTGATACACCGCATTCATTGACTAGTATTTCCTTTGTGTATTTTGTAGTCTTAAGAGTTTAGTTAAGGTGTTTTTCCTAGGCGTAAGTATTTAGCTTCTGTGTGAGTGAGCGAGTGCGTCTCATTTAATTTGATTTGAAATGTAATGTTAAATTTGTTTTTGTAATTAATAAATTTAACAGTTCTATTTCTTGAGCTTAATGTAGAGTAAAAATCTTGTTTCATTTCTCCATAATTAAGCTTATTTTCCATATAGCTCCTAGCTTGCATAAACGTTTGCTTTCATAACTGGTACTTAGACCAGTCTTGTTGTATTAACTTAAAATCCGTTGTGCCAGGAGTTAATGCATCAGCAAGAACCTGATGTTATTATTATTAGTATTAGTTATTTATTGTCAGGGGTGATGTAACTTTCTCCAGAGGCTAACAGTACAGTAATTCAGCAATTGTGAGTAATTAGTCTCTGCTGTGTACTGTTGAGAAAGTTTATAAATTCTCGTTCTTAGAGAATCGTGCACAAGCCAGCGTAAAGTAATCGTTGCTTGATGTAGCAAGACAATCATTGTCTCTGCGCTTCAATATTATTGAATATAAATATCAATTTAAATAATATTTAACCATTTATATCAAAATTACAGATCTATTTTAAAAACCCCGTGACAATTGGCGACCTCGCCAGGATATTAACTCCTAGCTCTAAAGCTATTCACGAGATAGTGCTCACTCATTCATATTTAGGTATTTATCATTAAAGTTTATAGGCACAAGCTTACTGGTGTTTACCCTTAATTTTAGCAAGTGAATTTTGCATTATTATTCAATAGAATACTTAACTCTAGTTTATTTTTGGTAACGCCAGACGATTTTATTCGCTCCTGTGAAGTCGCCGTACCCATTGTGTTTATTATTGAGTCTTCCCAGTCATTTACATTTTTTATTTATTCTTTCCCAGTTAACTGGATAAGACTGGTCACCACTAGCTTGTGTCTGTACTCTTTACTTGTGTTTATTAGTATTCGTCGCTAAGCAGTCAGTACTCAATTTCGGTTTGCTTAATAAATTAGCGCCATGGCTACTACTGTATATGTACAGGAAGCCAAAGATATTGGTCTCACAGACCCAGAGAAAATACAGAGTTACGTTCTCTCACGGTTCAATTACGAGCAAGAACGTGAGAAAGATGCTCGTGAAGAGCGTAGGATTCAGCGCGAATGCGAGCGAGAACAGCGCGAATACGAGCGAGAACAGCGTGAGGAACGTGAAAGAGAGCGTGCTTATGAACAAGAGCAGCGTGAGAAACAGCGCGAATACGAGCAGAAACAACGCGAGCTCGAGTTAGAAAAAGAGCGAGAACAGCGCGAATACGAGCAGAAACAACGCGAGCTCGAGTTAGAAAAAGAGCGAGAACAGCGCGAATACGAGCGTGAACAACGAGACAGAGAACGAGAACACGAACGTGCCGAGCGAGAAGCACGCGAGAGACATGAACTTGAAGTGCTGAAGCTCAAGCGAGATTCCTTGGCTTCAGACACGTCTGGTGCAGTTGGTCCAAGCTCCACGAGCGTTCCCCTGCACATGTCCTGGCGACCCCACGCATCAAGCTTCCTTCATACAAGGAAAGCGAGCGAATCGAGCCGTACATAGCTCGTTTTGAGGACATGGCAGACTTATATCAACTGGATGAGGCAGCTAAGCGGCTTCAGTTTCTTAGCCTATTTGAGGGCCCTGCCCTCGATATTCTCCACAGAATTCGTGGAGACAATCTCACATATGAGATGATGAAAGCTGTACTCATTAAGGCGTATGGTCTCACAGTAGACGACGCCAAAGTTCAGTTCATGCGAGCTCGTCTCCAAGACAAGGAGACAGCTGTTCAGTTCCTTGATCGTCTCACAGCTTACTTAAATGAGTGGATGGAGAAAGATGAAACTCCTTCCACGCGTGAGGGGATAATTGACCTTATGCTGCGAACACAGCTAGAGAGGTCGTGGCCTGCTGAGCTCATAGCACAGCTTAAGATCTGCCAGGTGAAAGATGCCAGCCAAATGGCAGAGAAGGCTGACGCATTCTTTACTGCATACGGGTATCAAGCTCGTAAGCAAAACACCTGGAGCAGAAAAGATACTGCCAAGTCTGGGAAGCCGTCTCAGACTGAATCCCAGCAACAAGGCCATTCTCAGAGTAATGGCCAAGGTCCAAAACCGCAGTGGAAGGACCAGGGGCAAAACACTCAGAAACCTGAGTGGAAGAGGTACAACAAGTACCCTAACCAGCAGCAGTATCAGCCACGCAACCGACCGTCGGGACAAACTTTTTCACCACCAGCTCAAAAGAGGCAGGAAGCGAATGCAGCCTTCATTCCTCAGCAGCAGCCTGGTGGTCACGTCCCTACCAGTGTGGGTACTTCCCCACAGTTCACTAGTCCCACAGTGACAGTGAACTCCCCTCCACAGATGGCCAATGTTCCATCTCCCCAATATAACCTTCAAGGCACAATGTTTGCCACATCAATTCAGCAGCCTCATGAGTGGCTAGCTGCTTCCTCCACAGGCCCTCCCACAGGTGACAGTACCTTCCTTGTTCAGCCAGGGTTTGTGGGAGACATTCCTGTGAAGGTCCTGAGAGACAATGGTTCCTCAGGTTGCTCTGTCAAGCAGAGTCTAGTTCGGCCTGAGCAGTATACAGGTCGACAGATCCATGTAAGCCTTATTGATGGATCAGTGAGATTGTTCCCTGAGGCATGTATCCAGGTGGCATCTCCATTTTATACTGGTATGACACTTGCAGTTGTCATGCCAGAGCCTCTATTTGACTTAATAGTAGGCAATATTAATGGAGTCAAGGATAGTTGCTCCGATGGCGCTACTCAGACTTCGGCTGCTGCGGTGACACGAGCCATGACTGAGGCTCCAGACTGTGTCACCCCAGTGATCATTGAATCGCCGCAAGATCTGATGTGCAGTCAACTTGTTGTACAAGAACAACATTCTGACCCGACACTTGCTGCCGTGCGGAATAAACAAAAGGGTCGAGTGATTAAGTATTCACGGGGAGGTCGAGCCAAGTTCCTTCGCAAACAAGGACGGCTCTACCGTGAGTCACGAACACCCGAGGGCGAGGTTCGACTGCAGTTTGTCGTTCCCGCCAAGTACCGCCTAGCAGTGTTACAATGGGGTCATTGTTCAGCCTCAGGAGGTCACATGGGCAAAAGGAAGACCCAGGGCCGTATCCGAGCTGACTTTTTCTGGCCAGGGATGGGACGGGACATAGATAATTTTGTCCGTTCTTGCAGTGTGTGCCAAAGTATCACCACTAATCAGGGACATGCCCTTCCTGTGCCATTTGTAACTACACCTGTAATCTCTGAGTCAGTTGAGAGACAGGGTAGTGGTGAAGTGGGTGCAGACCTGACGTCTCGCCCATTGGCCCCACAGGACACATTATGTCCAGGGCCTGTACATACATATTATGTACCGTAAGTTAAGGGGGAAGTTGAGAGGCGACTTGAGGCTATGGAAGACCCAAGTTTGCACAAGGATTCTCAGCTTCCCGGTACTAATAGAAGTACTGTAGGTTAAGGGGGAAGTTCGAGAGAGAACTCCGCAGAGGCGACTTGAGGCTATGGAAGACCCAAGTTTGCACAAGGATTCTCAGCTTTCCAATACTAATATAAGTATCGTAGGTTAAGGGGGAAGTTCGAGAGAGAACTCCGCAGAGGCGACTTGAGGCTATGGAAGACCCAAGTTTGCACAAGGATTCTCAGCTTCCCAATACTAATATAAGTATCGTAGGTTAAGGGGGAAGTTCGAGAGAGAACTCCGCAGAGGCGACTTGAGGCTATGGAAGACCCAAGTTTGCACGAGGATTCTCAGCTTCCCGATACTAATATAAGTATTATAGGTTAAGGGGGAAGTTCGAGAGAGAACTCCGCAGAGGCGACTTGAGGCTATGGAAGACCCAAGTTTGCACAAGGATTCTCAGCTCCCCGATACTAATATAAGTACTGTAGGTTAAGGGGGAAGTGAGAACTCTGCAGAGGCGACTTGAGGCTATGGAAGACCCAAGTTTGCACAAGGATTCTCAGCTTCCCGATATTAATATAAGTACTGTAGGTTAAGGCACAGGTTGAGGACCCGTGTGCGGTTCGAGGCTATGGAAGACCCGAGTTTGCACAGGGATTCTCAACTGGCCGACCATAATCGTGTGCTAAAATTAATGGCGACCTCGAGTGTACTTTTCATAGCATGTACTGACTGCTAGCCAGAGAGAGTAATTGTAACATAATAAGAATTTTGTCTCATTGACACTTTTGATGCTCCACCTTAATTGGTTTTGCAGGTTCAGCAATGGGTGTAGCAGTTTTGCTGTGCAGACCAGCTGATCATCTGCCGCACGCTGCTGCCTCTTCTCCTCTGCCTTCGTCGTCGCCATATTATTTACTGTGTCATTTTACACGTAGGTACAGTTACACTACAACTGTCACACCTACACCGTGTATTACATACACCACGCTACACAACAATTAGTTGTCAGTGTAAATGTAGCGAATTTTCGCTCAGTTTGACCTGAGTACAGGATTTTCACCGTCGTCACGGAGTTTTTCCCTCAAGCTTGCTTCTATTAACGTAAATACGAGGTTTTTTCGCTCACTGGCGACTGCGATTTTCTCCTGTAGCAGGATAGCACACACACACCACAGTGTGAATCTTGTGTGACTGAGTTAGGATTTATATGTATGTATATTGAAATCTTTCTTCTGAAGGAAGAAAGATTTAATTTTCATGGGGCGTAATGTCACGAATCAATTCGCGACATTTCCTTTTTGTGAGAAGCCACGAACTAATAGTGGAAAACTCACTGTGTATCGCTCAGTTAACCGTTTCTCTCTCCATTTCGGGGTATACTTTTCAAATAATTCGTCACCGTTTTCAAAAAGTGACCGATTTAATGCACGTCACTAAGTGCGCTACTGAGCGATACAATTATTTCTTTATCGTTTGCCTCTGCTTCATTCAACCGTTAGCCACGCCTTCTTCCGGTGGCCTGTGCGTACTGCTTATGCATTATTTGAATTCAGTTTAGTGTTTGCTGTGACGGAGACAGGACCTGTGCAGCAGTGCGAGAGGTCAGCTAGTACCCAAACTCCACTTACAGTTTCTCCAAGCTCCCACCTTTAGTTCTCCAGCTTTGGGTGATACACCGCATTCATTGACTAGTATTTCCTTTGTGTATTTTGTAGTCTTAAGAGTTTAGTTAAGGTGTTTTTCCTAGGCGTAAGTATTTAGCTTCTGTGTGAGTGAGCGAGTGCGTCTCATTTAATTTGATTTGAAATGTAATGTTAAATTTGTTTTTGTAATTAATAAATTTAACAGTTCTATTTCTTGAGCTTAATGTAGAGTAAAAATCTTGTTTCATTTCTCCATAATTAAGCTTATTTTCCATATAGCTCCTAGCTTGCATAAACGTTTGCTTTCATAACTGGTACTTAGACCAGTCTTGTTGTATTAACTTAAAATCCGTTGTGCCAGGAGTTAATGCATCAGCAAGAACCTGATGTTATTATTATTAGTATTAGTTATTTATTGTCAGGGGTGATGTAACTTTCTCCAGAGGCTAACAGTACAGTAATTCAGCAATTGTGAGTAATTAGTCTCTGCTGTGTACTGTTGAGAAAGTTTATAAATTCTCGTTCTTAGAGAATCGTGCACAAGCCAGTGTAAAGTAATCGTTGCTTGATGTAGCAAGACAATCATTGTCTCTGCGCTTCAATATTATTGAATATAAATATCAATTTAAATAATATTTAACCATTTATATCAAAATTACAGATCTATTTTAAAAACCCCGTGACAATCTCCCTGAATATCCGTGACCTTAAGTTTGACCTTTCAAATTCACTTAAGGTCAAAGGTCATGGTACCAATTAAAAACCCATGTGGGACTTCCCATATGTCGATAACAGTAAATATATCCTCAACCAATTTCAAGTTATAGCCCTCTGAAAATCGTGACCTTGATTTTGACCTCTCATGGTCACTTGATTCCCTCCAAAATGTAATCACTTTCGTCTGGGACCAGTGCCCACATGAAAGTTTCAGGCAATTTCGTTCAGCTCTTTTTCCGTAATGTTGCTAACAAACAAAGAAACAAAGAAACTCGACCAAAAAGATACCTCGCCGGACTCCGTCCGGGTGAGGTAATTACTGTAACAAAGTTCCATCACCATCTTAACGTAATCATATACATAACAGCAACAGCAGTATTCCGTGGCTCGTGGTCGGCGTCCACCACAGAAACACCAGACGTGGCTGAAGGGTGGGGTGAGGTGTCCAGTGCCAACCAAGCGGTGTCCGTACCGATAAGCTACAGCCAACAGGTTCAACAAGAGCCACCTCGGCGTCCACTGCAGTCCAGGCAGGGATCCAACTAACACAACTTGCATCGGAACTGGAGAACTAAATGGGACTAGGAGGCGAGGCCAGCTTGTAAAATCGGTTGTCACAGTCCACCAGCTGTGTAGAGACTCCTGCCACACACACCACACACCACACGTCGTCACCTGGTTCGAACCACAAAATCACTATCGAAATCCACATATCCTTACAATAAATTTGGACGTGTGTGTGTGTGTGTGTGTGTGTGTGTGTGTGTGTGTGTGTGTGGTTCATTAGTTAATTATGCCAGGGGTAATTGGGCTCCTCACTCATTACATACGCCATCACCTCTCTCTTGGCACACATACTACAGAAGGAAATGGTACGGTGAAATGGTGGAATCTGACGATGTTGTGAGAAGGTAGAATGGCACGAAGTATAAGAGGAGAGGTGGAGTGAAACTATGGAAATGGAAAGAGAGAGAGGAATATGAAATTTAGAGGTTGTGCAGTGAGTGAGAGATGGTGAGTGAGTGACAGAGTGAAATGTAGCAACGGGGGAACGTAGTTTGGAATGAGACGGCACAGTGGGGGAGGAATTATGGAATGAGAGGATATAAAGGGGTACAAAGGAAGGCAAACAGCAACAGAATTATTGGTCCTTGAGTGGCAGTTTGTTATAGGGAAAGCTATAACCAACACAAATACTCTATGTGTTGGACAAGTGCGAAAAACCTGTAAAGCTCCCACTCACCCACCAAACTCTGGAACTGCAGAGTGAAAGCGAGATTGAAAGTGAGAGCGAAAGCAAGAAAGTGAGCGAGGGGTGGGGTAGTGGGAAGGGGAGGGGAGGGGAAGGGAGAGAGGGAGGGGAGTCGAGGGGAGGGGGAGGGGGGTGAAAGGAGAAGGAAGAAGGGGGCGAGAGAGGGAGGGGGAAGAGGAGTATAAAGGAAAGCAATCAGCAACAGACCTTATGGTCCTTTCGAGGCTGTTTGGTAGACTATGACTACAAGATCTAACTCTACATGCTGAAGGATAAGGATAGTAAAGCAAGAAGGCTCCCCCCACCTCCAAACCCTCCAGCCAAAACTGGCAAGAAAAAGTGAGAAAAACCACCACGCAGCATGGAAAAACTGACATGGAAATTTCATAGGAAAGACTGAAAAGGAAAAGCTACATTCTATAATACATTATCTATGAGCTACCAGTATGAATAACCAGAAAGAGAAAGTAGTAAAGTACAATGAGTAATCGAATAGGCTAAATAAATAACTAATGCATGTCGCTGTACGGGTACGTTGAGTTGATGGGGCATCTGTGGACACAGTGTGGAAATTGCACAGTGCACAGTGTGGATATTCAGAGGTGGTGTGGCAGCCTTGCCTGGTGCTATTAAGGTAGGCAGCAGTCAATTAGGCCCCAGCTCCATTCATTCCACTGAGACCAGGAACTTTCCCGTGTGGGACAAGCAAACAAGTCACCTCCTGAAGCAGTGACCCCTGGTACATTAAAAAATCCTGATGGTGGGCACGTAACTAACAGGGACCCTCAGTGATCCACAGCCCATCACAGGTCGAGAGTATGAGTAGTGACCGTTAACTCAGGGCTATCTGTGTATATCCTAGTCTGTGCATATACTATATTTGCATTTAATAAATTGATCCAGGCTCTAAAAAACTAAAATAAAATAAAACAGAAAATTATACATACACAAGTGTTTTATTCAGGAGTAAACATATTAAGCTGGGGGTTGGATGCCAAATACTTATCCAGGCGACCTTTAAAGGTTTGTACTGTATTACAATCTATTACGCTGGAGGGCAATTTATTCTATATATTTACAACTCCATTGAAGAAGAAATGCTTAGCTTCATGCGACTGGAATCGTTTGCCAATTATTTTATGCCCATTGCCTCTAGTGTAGTTCGAGTGATCAACTGTGAAGTATTTATCGACAGCCATGTTATCATGTCCTTTGAATATCTTGAATACGTGAATTAAATCTCCTCGTATCCTCCGTTTTGTTAGGGTAAAGAGATTCAGGGCTTCTAAACGTTCCTCGTACGGTTAATTTCTCAATCTAGGTATCATCTTTGTCATCCTTCGCTGCACTCTTTCAAGCTTTTCCATATCCTTTTTATAATACGGTGACCAAAACTGAACACAGTACGCCAAGTGCGGGAGTACTAAGGAATTTTACAAAGTGAGGA
Organism: Coenobita brevimanus; assembly: GCF_032717465.1. Taxonomy (NCBI): domain Eukaryota; kingdom Metazoa; phylum Arthropoda; class Malacostraca; order Decapoda; family Coenobitidae; genus Coenobita; species Coenobita brevimanus. Next base: position 37,185,445 of record NC_136971.1, read on the forward strand.
CGATATTATCGGATTTATATTCAAATGCTCTGCCTATGAACCCAATCAATTTGTTGGCTTTTTTCACAGCTTCTGTAGATTGTTTGCTTGGTTTCAAATCATTTGTTATTATAACTCCTAAGTCTTTTTCATGGTTTACCCTATCAAGCTGGACATTATTCATGCTATAACTTGCTCTTACATTTTTATTGCCAATGTTTAACACTTTGCATTTATTAATATTGAAATCCATTTGCCAGACTTGGGCCCAGTTAATCAGCTGATCAAGATCTTTCTGAATTGTCTGTCTTTGCAGTGCTGTATCTGCTCTGTTACCTATTTTAGTATCATTAGCAAATTTTAAAATCTTACAACACAATCCTTCGTCTATATCATTCACATATATTAAGAAAAGAATAGGATCTAACACTGAACCCTGCGGCACTCCACTTGTAACGTTTATCCAGTCTGACTCTTTTCCATTCATTACAACTCTTTGCTTTCGTCCGGTGAGCCAATCTTCTACCCACCCGAGAACACTGCCGCTGAAACCATGTGCCTTTAGCTTCTGAAGGAGTCTTTTGAGTGGAACTTTGTTAAAAGCCTTTTGAAAATCGAGGTAGACCACATCAACAGATTTAGTCTCGTCATACATGTTCAGTATATCATTGAAAAAGTCCAGAAGATTCGTGAGGCAAGAGCGATTATTACGAAAACCATGTTGAGAATCTGTTATGAGATTGTTTGTTTCTAAGTGTTTCACAAACTTGTCTCTGATAATAGTTTCAAGCAATTTGCAAACCACCAATTTAAACTAATTAGGCGGTAGTTTTCTGGTTGGGCTCTGTTGCCCTTTTTGAATATTGGGGTTACGTTAACAAGCTTTCATTCATGTGGCACCTTACTGCTCTTAAGTGATAAGCTAAAAAGTTCAGCTAAAAGCATTGATATTTCTTTCTGTAGTTCCTTCAATACACGTGGCAATATTTTGTCTGGTCCTGGTGCTTTATTCTCTTTTAATCTGTTTATTGCAAGCAGTACGTCGCGATCGCTGACTGTAATGTCAGTGATTATGTTGCTCTCTTCTATAGGAATGGGGGAAACAGTAGGAATTGCATGTATATTTTCTGTTGTAAATACTGACGCGAAGAAAGTATTAAGAATTTTCGCCATCATAGTTTCATCGTCAGTGTGCTCTCCGTTATCTGTGATTAAGGGACCGACTGATGGAGTTAATACCTTTTTGCTTCTTATGTAACTGAAAAATTCTTTGGGATTTGATTTACTGATACTTGCAATATGTGTCTCAAGGTTTTTCTTACTGCATTTCATAAATTTTTTGGCTTTTCGACGAAGGGCATCGTAGTCATTTTTATCTCTTTGACTCTTTGTGGTATTATAATTCTTATATGCAAGATTTTTTTCTTATAGACAATGTTTAATGTTGGAGTTCCGCCATTTGGGTTTAGAATTTTTGGCGGGCCTTCTGTTGCGCATAGGAATGCATAATCTGATGGCACTGTTGAGAGTTTCTGTAAAGTAACTCCACGCGTCATTGATATCTAAAGTTTCGACGATGGGATGCCAGTCAGCTGCACCTGCAATTGCCTTTAATTTCTTAAAATTTGCTCTCTTAAAGTCGGGCACTTTCTCACAACTGGCCTTGACACTGTCTTCACTGAATTTAATGTTAAAAGGGGAGGAGGATTGGGAGCGGAAGGGTAGGGGGAGAAGGAGGGGGAGGGGAAGCATGAATGGAAATGCGAGGGAGAGCGAGGAGGATGGAGAGGGAGAGAGTGTGCTGTAGAAAATGAGAAGTGTAATGGATTGGTACGTGTGAGATTTCCAGTGGAATGAAACCCCGGGGAAGGAAGGCGAAATGGAGCAATGGAGTATGAGACGGATATTTATAGTGCAGTGGTCTGGCTGTTAATGGAATAATACGGTGAGGTGGTAGGTGAATAAAACGGTGCAGTGTGCAAGGGTGAATGAAAGGAAATCATACAGTGAGTTAGTGTAATAAGAAAGTTCTGAGTGAGAATGTAGTAAAACAGGACTGAGAGATACTGGAATGAACTACTGAATTGGGAATGGAATAGTGAGATAAAACGGTAGAGTAGGAGTGCTTTGGAGAGAGTAGTCCCATTTTTATTGTCTTTTAATGGAAATAAGATGTAGGAACATGGTAGAGGGGTGTATCAGGCAGGGTGGTGAATCATGGGGGGATCTTAATGAAATAGACACATAATTACCCAGAAATAATTTGTATTTCTCAAAGCATCCCGCCGTAGGAAACCGCATCAGAATAGAAACAGGTATACAATTTCAATCAGTCATTAAGTAGATATTGTAATGAAGTTATGGTAATAGGCAGATCTTAACCAGATGTATTCAAGGGGAGAAGTGCTAATAAGTGCCGGTAGCTACTATGCCGTGAAGATGGGCTAACATAAGTGGCGTGAGGTAAGTTGTCAAATACCCTACAGAGGAATTAATAATGAGGTACAGCACAATGAAAGCTTAGATTATTTGTACGTCCTTGAAGACTGGGATGATGCAGCAGTTCAAGGCACCTGTAAGACAGCTACTTAAGGCGCGGTAGCCATTGGGCGGGGCGAGGAAAGGGCGATTTTATGTGGGGTTTGGCGGTGAAAGGGATAGGCCTCTTTCTCCCCAGGAACATAAGTGGCCAATTAAGGTAAAAACTGCATGAAATGGTGGCGTAAAGCCCGCCTGGCTGTGTTTCTCTTTTCATTTAGATATCTATCTCTGTCTATCTGTAGAACTATGAATGTATGTATCTGTCTATCTATAGTCACAATTACACTCTCTCTCTCTCTCTCTCTGTTTATCTTTTAAAAGGCAAAGGAAGATAGTGGAGGCAAACGCCAAAGTCCGTTATCATAGCCATATTTCGTGGGGCTTCATTTTCAGTAGTAATAATTACAAGACCTGATACGGAAAATAAAGTTAGCATTAAGATTTCATTTGGTGCTATTGGCAATTTATCGAACAGTTTATGTGCTAGAAATAAGATGCAGTGTCGAATTAACTATATATAAGAAAAAGACCAATTCAAAAGTGAAAAATCAATGTCTGTCCTACTTTTACTCGCTAAGAAGAAAACACATTAACTGCTTTCGTACTGATTTAAGTTTGGAAATTGCTAATGCTCAGAGGATCATGAAATACTGCCTCTCAGTAACATCAGAAATATGTAAGGTCTGTTCCATTTCTTACCCATGCCGATTAATCCTTTTACTCTGAGGGGTGGCGCTGAGGAGGACCCTTCCAGTGGTAATGCTGTTCTACTGGGTGGAGCAGTTGCTGCCTCCACTCAGGAGCCAACTCTCATATTTCCCTGAATTTCATTGTTGGAAGGACCCTGATGAGCTGCTGGATCCCTGCTCTGTGTAAGCACTGTATTATATCAATAGAACGACTTCACAGCAGCAGTTGCAAAGGCTTACCTGTGGTCGGCGTGTGAGCTCATTTAGACCGGAGATAAGCAACGGCAACTATGAGTTGTAAGCTGAATATCATCGTCCAGTGGTAAGAAGCATACGAATCAAAGCATACCTGGTACTAAATTGGTTACATGGGACTCAAATCTCCTCCCTACCACAGCGCACTTGCTCTAACCTAACAGTAATCTCTAACACTTTTGCAGCTCAGCTGATGGGTAAGTGTAGTCAGATTCGAGGGCCTCTTTGACTACTAATCTAAGAGAATCATTCGTACCTCATACTAAGCCGTAGGAAATTTCAGCTCTGCCATGACTGAGTATTTTATCCCAGTTCCATCAGATGAAAACATATTGACAGTAGCAGAGGTCTGCCCTGCATGTAGGCAGAAGATTTTATAAGTCAAACTGTACGGGTAATAGGAGTTTCAAATATATTCACAAAGAGAGGTCTAACTAAAGAGTGTTTTTGGATAAAAGGAATTGTGTGTGTGTGTGTGTGTGTGTGTGTGTGTGTGTGTGTGTGTGTGTGTGTGTGTGTGTGTGTGTGTGTGTGTGTGTGTGTGTGTGTGTGTGTGTGTGTGTGTGTGTGTGTGTGTGTGTGTGTGTGTGTAAAGGTGGATGGAATAGTGGGTGAGTAGGTTGTGCCTGCAGGAGTGCATGAAAACTGCAGTGCTCTAGTGGACATTTGTGCAGGGAGGGGGTTGGTGATAGCCAATACCCTCTTCAGACACAAAATGATCCACAAATATACATGGCAAGTGATGAGAAGGGTGGGTGGTGAACTGAATGAACGGAAGGCAATGATTGATTATGTGTGTGTGGATGATAGAAGGAGAAGGTGTGTAATGGATGCATGAGCATATAGCGGTTGCGGGAGACGACTTTTTGACCACCACTTAGTGGTGGCGAAAGTCAAGGTTGAAGTGAAGTGGAGGAATAGAAGAAGGGAAGGACAGGAGGAAGTAGTTCATACAAGGAGGGTGGAAACGTTGCAAATGGATGGAAAAAAAGCAAAATGTAATTTAGACGTGGAGGAGCGATTGGGTATATATGATTTGGAGCAGATGGGAGACGGGGAAAATGTGTGCAAGATATTCACAGAAGAAATCTGTGCGCATGTGAGGTTGTGTGTGGGGTGAAGAGAAGACGAAAGGGGGTGCAAGGAACAGCATGGTGGAATGAAGAGGTGAGACAGGCTGTGGCACAAAAGAAGAAAGCATATAGTAAGTGGAACAGGGGTGTGGAGGAAGTTGAGAGACAGAAGAAAGAGTTATATGTAGAGAGGAAGAGAGACGTGAAAAGATTAGTGAGAGTAAGAAGACAGTGGACGAGGACTTCGGAAGGAATTTGAGTGTAAAGTGGAGTGAATGTAAGAAAATGTTCTGGAAAGAGGTAAAGAGAGTGAGACGGGGTTTTAAAGAAGCTAGTCGAGGAGTGAAAGATAAAAATGGTAAATTACTAGTGGAGAAGGGAGAAAAAGTGAGCAGATGGAGTGAACACTTTAAGGAATTGTTGAACATAGAGAATGAAAGTAATGCTAGCATAAGTGGCTGGGGAATGGCTGGGTGAAGCAGGGAGGTGAGAAGAGAGGAAGAAATCAGCAGCATGGACGTTCTGGATGCAACGAGGAAAGTGAAAATGGGGAAAGCCCCAGGAATTGATGGAGTATGTGGTGAAATGCTGAAGCATGGGGGAGAGATAGTAGTAGAATGGATGTGGAAGATATGTAGATTGGCATGGGAGGAAGGTAGAGTCCCGGAAGGTAGAGTCCCGGAGGATTGGAAGTCAGGTATGATTATTCCCTTGTATAAAGGAAAAAGGGGAAAAGGAATGTGTGGTAATCATAGGGGCATTTGTTTTCTTAGTGTAGTAGGAAACGTCTATTGTAGGATATTTATTGACAGAGTTAGGGAAATAGCAGAGGAATTAGATGGAAAAGAACAGGGAAGATTTAAGAAGGGAAAAAGTTGTGTAGATCGGATTTCCATTCTTAGGTCTTTAGTGGAAAAGTTTCTAGAGAAAGGAAAGAAGTTGCATGCAGCGTTCATGGATTTAGACAGCATATGGCAGTGTAGATAGACGAGGATTGTGGAAAGTATTAAGAATATGTGGAGTAAATGGGAAGTTGTTGAATGCGGTGAAGACTATGTATGAGAATGTTAAGGCTGCAGTGAGTGTGGACAGTGAACTGAGTTAACTTTTCTATTTGAAAGTTGGATTGAAAGAGGGATGTGTCATGTCTCCACGGTTGTTCATTCTGTATATGGATTGGGTTAAAAAAGACATATAAGGTAGGGCAGTGGATGTTGGAGCGGCCCAAATGAGAGAGGGGAGTGTTTGGAAACTCCCTGTACTGTTGTATACTGTGTTGTTGAGTGAAGACGAAGGAGAGCTGCAAGGCTTGGTGAATGAGTTTGGCAGAGTGTGTATGAAACGGAGTCTAAAGGTGAATGTAGGGAAGAGTAAAGTTGTGGTCTTCGAGAGAAATGAAGTCACTGAATGTACAATGAGGATGGATGAGGAGGAAGTGGAAAATGTGAGTGCGTTTAAGTGCTTGGGTAGTGTGATGAGTAGGGATGGAAGTTCAGAGGATGAAGTGCATGAAAGGGTACAACAAGCTGTGATAAGAAACAGGGAAATGGGCATGGAAGTGAAAAAGTTACTGCATGACAGTACTGTGATGCCAAACTTGGATGTTGTTGGAGGGACACAAGTCAAGAGTGAGGGCAATGGAAATGAGTTAATTGAGAGGTGCATATGGAGTCACATGGAGAGACAGACTGACAAATGAGGAAGTGTAGGAACATTGTGGTGTGGATGTGGATGTGTTTTGAAGCGTTAGGAGAAACACACTGAGGTGGCTTGGCCATGTGGAGAGGATGGAGAGTGAGAGACTGACGAGGAGAGGGTATGTGAGTGAGGTCGAGGGAGGGAGAGGGAGGGGGAAGCGGAGGATGAAATGGAAGAAGGGAGTGGAGAGGTATATGAGAGGGGGGGGGGTGAGCTTAGAGTAGGGCAGTGAAATGGCGGGGGACAGGGAGACATGGAGGCGATTTGTTTGTGGCCACCCCTTACGGGATTGAGGAATCTGGCAATAGACAGTTAGATAGGTTCTTTTGGCGACTCTCAGTCCATGTCCATCAGCTAGTCTAAGGGGTAAATATTTAACTTTCGGTGACTCCGACTGAATATTCTAAAGATCTAACACCTTTTTATTCTTCCCGAACTCTTAACACTTCCACAGGTTTGGTTCCGATCAGAGCAAGACTGTTCGAGTTTACTTTGTCCAGTGACCTTGGCCTTGATTTTTTATTTAATTATTCAAAATCGGATATCTTTCTCTTTGAATTAACCTCAGGTCTTCCATAATGATAATTCCAAAACGGATAGAAATTGTTTTAGTTGACATAGCCAAGTGACCCTGACCTTTGGTCTCTTGTGCCCAGAAAATACTGATCAGTCCCACGTGTGACTCCTTAACCCATCCACCACCTTTCATCCAAACCAGATCATAACTGTTTTAGTTGCTTTGTTCACACACACAACAGTCTAGTCGAACATTGTTCTTGTTCTCTTATCTTGACCTTTGACTGTTCACAAAATTAAATCCCTTTCCTCCTCCCTAGCCCGTAACCATTCCACCAAGTCTGGATCAAATCAAATGTTTAGCGAACTGACTTTGCCCTGTAACCTTAGCCTTTGACGTGTCCTTGTGATCTTTATCTTGTGAATCGTTATTCTTAAAACTGAATCCATTTATTATTGTCTTATTCGATAATAGTTCGCGAAGACTGGTCTACAATGGATATGGTTGTACTTTGTTCTTGCCATGTAACCTCGACTTTTGACCTATTATTCTAAAAAATAAAAGGTAAACCTGTCTGGGGATCCAGAAATCATGCGCCAAGTTTCATCCATATCATGTCAAAACTGTTACATTTATCTGGTTGGCAGACAGACAACAAAAGCAAACATTCTCTTTACAAAATATATTACAGATCAATGATTTCCTATTCTAGAGGCATGAGCCCGCATTCTATTAACGTCCACTACAACACCTTCCAGACCATAGTGAACAATCCTCTATGCTTCATTTCTGTCTGCACCAGTACCACTCTCACAGCTCACTTTCACTTTGAAACTGAAGTCCTCATTGTCATAGGATATGTTGACATGAGAGGCAAAAAGCCCTGCTCTGCAGCTTATGCCAACACACAACACCTTGTCATTGTATGACAGTCACAGAACACAGCTAGGCACATAATGCAGTCACAGGGCAAACATTACCAGACCCCCTTCAGCAGGATGCCATCTCCTCGCAGTTAAATACAAAAATCGCAAAAACACTTACCTACTCGTTTCACATGCTGGGCAGTAAAACACGGGAATCAAAACTCTGTACTACAGTCCCTCCCTCCTTTTTTTTTTTTTTTTTTTTTTTTAATGCAGGAACAAGGATCCAAAGGCTAAAAGCCCGCAAATTGTTCCCTCCAAGAAAAAATATAAAGATACTAAGGAGCCAACTTCAACATCCTTCACATCAAGATGCCTAGACACACTCAGTTTAAAAGACTAGAGGTCATAGGCAGTAAGATATACGAAGTGAGACAGTTCCAGAGTTGACATGTTGCATACATAAAGGAATGCAAGTAAAGGTTAACGCTTGTATTAGAGTCAGAAAAGAGATGAGAGTTTGCTGTTAGACTGGTGCTACGCACCCGCCGTAGCGGTGGAGGAATACAAGCAGACAGTTCAGAGGAACATATGCCATTGAAGTAGCAACAGAAATGACATGAAGATAAAATAGTGCTCCGAAGAGATTGAGGATGAAGGAAGCCAGTAAGAGATGGAGATTTAATTTGATGAAAAGCATTTGACTTCTTGTTGAGAAAAGCTGTATGAGGGGAGCCTTCCCACACGTTAGAGTTGCACTCTACACAGGGGTGAGTAAGACTTATGTATACAGTCAACAACTGTGCAGGGGTAAAGAAGGTACGGAGTTGGCTTAACAACCTAAGCACTTAGAAGCAGCTTTTACAAGAGAGGCGATATGATATTTCCAAGACAAATCCCGAGAGCATGAAGAATCAAGTATGTTCAAAGATGATGCAGGATCAGGAGGGTACTGTTAAAAAATTTACGATATTCCTGTAGTACATTTGAAATATGCAAGAACTGAGTTTTTGATGCATTAAAAGAAGAAGATTATTTATCCCCAATCAGAGATATGAGCCAAGTCAGATAATAGGTGTTTCATAACCTCATCCCTTGGTTGTTGAAGTCACTTTTGAGATGGACACTGCAAGAAGCAGTTGGAAAGGTGACAGGTGGAGTCATCAACGTATGACTGACTAGGGTTAGATGCACGGCTTAAAAGGTCATGGATACATAGAATGCAGAGAGTTGGTGATGGGACATATCGTTAAGGAATGTCACTACTGATACCTGTCGGAGAAGAACGGTGGCCCTCTACAACAGCAGAGGATGACCAGAAAGGAAGCCAGAGTTCAAGGCATAGATAGAAGGATAGTAACCGTAAGAGGGCTGTTTAAAATCTAAGATTTATGCCAGACTCGACTGAAGGTCTTTCAGATGTCAAGAGCAATGGCAAAGCTTTCGCCAAGGTCCCGAAAGGAGGATGACCAGGAGTCTGAATGGAAGGTGAGAAGATCGCCAGTGGAACGTCCCTGCCAGAACCCATACTGACGAATGGAAAGAAGGTTGTGATAGGAAAGATGCTTGAAATTCTTCTTTGTTAAGAGTTTCAATAACTTTAGAAATACACGATATTAAACAATTCGGCGATAGTTAGAGGGCCTGGAATGGTCCCCCTTCATGGGGGACAGGCTGAATGAGAGCAAACTTCCAGCAAGAAGGAAAGGTACAAGGTGACAGACAAAGGTGAAAGAGTTTGCCTAGGCAGGGTGTAATCACAGGCACAGACCTTGAGGAAAACAGGAGGGACCCCATCAGGCCCATTTGCCCTGTTCTCTTCTACAAGAAGAACATGTTTTCACACCTGTTTGTCTGTTAGTTTGTTTGTCTGTTAGCAGGATTACTCAAAAACCATAATAAAGATACCCCATGTCCCAGGGAAGAATCGATTAATTTTTGGGACCGATCCGGATCATATTACAGATTCTGGATCCGGAAAGCACTTTTTGCAAAACCCTAATCAGTGATGAGAAACCCTAACCCATTATGAAGAGTGGTTTGGAAACTACGTTGCCCTTGTCTGAGAGATGCTCTCCACTGAGTGCTCCACTAGTTAGTACTGAGGCCAGTGATGGCAGAGAACACATCAGTTAAAGAAATTTTCATGTCGGCCATAATGAAATTTTCATATCAGAAGGGGAAGTAATGGAGGATCTGCACTGGAATCATCTAAGGTAGAATTGGAGAAGATGGTCTGAGTAAAAATTCTGCTTAATCATTAGAAGAAACAACTACAGAGTCTTCAGAGCAGAAGCAAGGAGGGAAGGATGATGAAGTTAAGTTGTTAGGAAGGTTTTTGGCAAGGTGCCAAAAGGAGCGCAAAGAATTTGAGTTGGAGCATTCAGAGCATTTTGTATGTATGAAATTATTCTTTGCAGATCGAAGAACAGACTTTGCATGATTCCAGGCAGAAACATAAAAGAGATGAGATTCAGGGGTTGGTTGGCTGACCTACCTTTAGAAGGTCCTCTCCATGTTGTGGACAGTATCAGAACAACTGTGATTAAAACAAGGTTTTCTTGCATTAGTCACAGGGTAAGAGAAAGTAATTTATGGCTCCATACCCAAGAGAATAACCTCCATAACGTAGGAGGCACACTCAGCTGGCTCTCGGCCATAGAAGCAATATTTATGCAAAGGAGAATCAAAGAAGTATTGTCTGAGGGCCTTCTAATCATCAGCTTCAAAATGCCAAAGCCACTGTATCTTGGGAGGGACCACAGGCCTAACTGGAACAATAGGACAGGATAAGGTGATAAGGTTCTAACTGGAGGAGCCCAACTAGGGGAAAAGTCTATCTATCTATTGCCAGACGTCTTAATCCCGTTCGGGGTGGCCACAAACAAATCGCCTCCACGTCGCCCTGTCCCCCGCCATTTCACTGCCCCCCCCCCAACTCACCCCCCCTCTCTCATATACCTCTCCACCCCATCCCTCCATTTGATCCTCGGCCTCCCCCTCCCTCCTACCCCCTCCAACTCACTCACATACACTGTCTTCGTCAGTCTTTCACCCTCCATCCTCTCCACATGGCCAAACCACCTCAGTGTATTCCTCCTAACACTTCCTATCACATCCACATCCACACCACAACGCTCCTTTATATTCTCATTTGTCAGCCTGTCTCCCCATGTGACTCCACATGCTCCTCTTAAATAACTCATTTCCACTGCTCTCACTCTTGACTTGTGTCTTTCCAGCAACGTCCAAGCTTCACTTCCATACATTAGAGTTGGTATCACAATACTGTCATGTAGTAACTTTTTCATTTCCATGCTCACTTCCCTGTTTCTTATCACTGCTTTCAAGGAACCAACAACCTTTCTTCCCTGCTGTACCCTTTCAAGCACTTCACCCTCCAAACCTCAATCCTTACTCATCACACTACCCAAGTACTTAAACGTACTCACATTTTCCAATTCCTCACCATCCAACCTCGCTGTACATTCACTGACTTCACCTCTCTCAAAGACCATCACTTTACTCTTCCCTACATTCACCTTTAGATTCTGTTTCTTACACACTCTCCCAAACTCATCCACCAAGCCTTGCAGCTCTCCTTCGTCTTCACTCAACAGCACAGTATCATCTGAACAACAGTACAGAGAGTTTCCAAACACTACCCTCTCTCACAAGGGCCACTCCAACATCCACTATCCTACCTTGTACCTCTTTTATTACCCCATCCATGTACAGATTGAACAACCATGGCGACATGACACATCCCTGTTTTAACCCAACCTTCAAAGAGAAAAATTCACTTAGTTCACCATCCACACGCACTGCTCCTTAGCACCATCATACATACTAATCACAGCATTCAACAACTTCCCATCTACTCCACATACTCTTAATACTATCCACAATCCTTGTCTATCCACCCTGTCATATGCTTTCTCCAAATCCATGAAAACCGCATACAACTTCTTTCCCTTCTCTAGAAACTTTTCCACTAAAGATCTAAGAATGAATATCTGATCTACACAACCTCTTCCCTTCCTAAAGCCTCTCTGTTCTTCTCCAACTAATTCCTCTGTTCTTTCTCTAACTCTGTCAATAAATATCCTACCATACACTTTTCCTATTATACTAAGAAGACAGATGCCCCTATGATTACCACACACTTCTTTTTCCCCTTTTCCTTTGTACAAGGGAATAATTATAGCTGACTTCCAATCCTCCGGGACTCTACCTTTCTCCCAGGCCAATCTGCACATTTTCCACATCCATTCTACTACTATCTCTCCCCCATACTTCAGCATTTCACCACACACTCCATCAATTCCTGGGGCTTTCCCCAATTTAACTTTCTTCATTGCTTCCACAACTTCTATCCTACTGATTTCTTCCTGTTTTCTCACCTCCCTTCTTGTTCCAGCCATTCCCCAGCCACCTATACTCACATTACTTCCATCCTCTATGTTCAACAATTCCTTAAAGTGTTCTCTCCATCTGTTCACTTTTTCTTCCTTCTCCACTAGTAATCTACCATTTTTATCTTTCACTCCCCTGCTAACATCACTTCCACCCTGTCTTACTCTTTTCACCTCTTTCTAGAACATTTTCTTACAGTCCCTCCACTTTACACTCAAGTTCCTTCCAAATTCCTCATCCGCTCTCTTCTTACTCTCTCTTACTAATCTTTTCACCTCTCTCTTTCTTTCTACATATAACTCTCTCTTCCGCCTCTCATCTTCCACGCCCCTATTTCTCATCCATTCATTGTATGCTTTCTTCTTTTGTGCCAAAGCCTGTCTCACCTCTTCATTCCACCACGCTGTTCCTTGCACACCCCTCCGTCTTCTCTTCATCCCACACACCACATCACATGCTGCACATATTTCTTCTGTAAATATCCTGCAAACACCTGCCACATCCCCCATCTGCTCCAATTCATATTTGCCCAATCGTTCCTCCACTTCTCTCTTATACTCTGCCTTTTTCTCATCCTCTTGTAACCTTTCCACTCTCCTTACAAATACTCCTTCTTCCCGTCCCTCCTTTCTTCTATTTTTCCATCCTAATTGGACCTTGATTCTGGCCACCACCAAGTAGTGGTCAGAAAGTCCACTCCCCCAACCTCTATAAGCTCTTGCATCCATTACATATTTTCGCATCCTTTCATCCACACACACATAATCAATCATTGCCTTCCTTTCATTCAGTTCACCACCCACCCTTCTCATCACTCGCCATGTATACCTGTGGATCATCTTGTGCCTGAAGAGGGTATTAGCTACCACCAATCCCCTCCCAGCACAAATGTCCACTAACGCACTGCCATTCTTATCTATCTCAGCAGGCACACCCCACTCACCAACTATTCCATCTACCTTCACATTCCCTACTTTACCATTCATTTCACCGATCAAAAACACTCTCTCATTCCTTCCAAACTTTTCCATGCACACTTCCACATTTGTCCAGAACTTTTCTCTCATTCTGCTTGCACGATGTTGCATTGGCGCATACACACACACAATGGCCCACATTTGTATTCCAACTTTCAATCTTACCCACACAATCCTTGACCCAACTGATCCATACTCTCTTATGCTCTTCTTCCATCCTTTACTCACAACTATACAAGTATACCAGCATAATCAGTAGGATTAGTTGTAAGAGGTCAAGTATGCTGGAACTCCCTACAAGGCGGTCAAGGATATGGGTATGGTTTTTTACTAGTTGCTCTAGGTCCATAAGGACAAGAAAGATGTAGGCTTGTTCACCAGGTGGGTTAAGAAAAGGAGAGGAGAACCAAAAGTGGTGGTGTACATTGAAATCACCAAGAATGTAGATTTCAGAAAAATAGAAATTGAGTGGACGTGTTCAATCATAAAAGTAAGATAGTAAAGCATTTTTTCATAGTTAGTAGAATTAGGGGATAAGTATATGGCACAGATATGTTTTGTAAGAGAATTACATGATAGCTAAAGTCAGAAAATAGAGAATTCAGAAGATAAATGTTTAGGAAAATGAGAGTAAGATATGTTGCTGTGTACATGTACACAATAGCCACCATTGGCTTTGAAGTGAGTATGGAGAAAGTATGAGGATACAGAGAAGGGTTTGCTATTAGTCACCTCACACTGCTGAGTCTCATTAATGAAGACGTGAGGTGTACAGGAAGACGGGTGGTTTTAAATACAGAGAAAATTAGAGGATAGGCCACGAAGGTTGCAGAAATACAGAAGTAAATCAAGCAATGGTTTCAGGCATCTCTCTTGGCCTGCACTCAGAAGAGGGAGGATGGTGGGGGCTTTTATGCCCCTCCACCGGGGAACTCCGAGGTTGGGTGTTGAGGTGGCATTCGTTTTTTGGATATATACAATGAAGGGTAGTGTGTAATGTGCATGTAGTCTGGTGTTGACAGTTGAAGGAACTTGTATAGGAGAGTATGCTGGCCTACTTTCAGAGTTACTGAAACACTAAAACAATTCAGGAAAGGGGGATGGTCAGAAGCTAATCCGGAGGGCTGATGAAACGGGAGCTCCAACACTCCCTGTCATCAGCTTTCTGTTCACCCTGAGAGTACTGCCCTGTTCAAGTTGTGCTACAGTGTACTCCTTATCCATCAGCGATATCGTTAACTAAGGCTGCTCCATTTCATTTAACTAAACCTACTCAGGACATGACCCAGCCATCCCCAGTTACCAACTTAGATTTGCGTTTTGTGGAATCACAGATGACATCTGTCAGATTTTGGGAATAGGCCCACACAACGTAACATACATATTGCACAGCACATGCCACACTACCACATGCTCATTTCACACAGACACAATCTCAGCGGCTTAAGAAACGTATGGAATTACCCTGCAGAGGCAATTGCTTACCTGCGGTCGACGGGTGTGCTGGGCCAGGCTGACCAGAGTTGTGCAACAACAACAACAACAGCACATAGACAAACGAGTCGAACACTGACCTTGGCATTTGATTAAATGTTCTCAAAACTGAATAACTTTATTCTTCCCATACCCACAACCCCTCTCCCAAGTTTCGTCTAAACTGGATAAGAACTGTCAGTTTATTTTGCTAGGTTGAAATTTGACCTTGTCTTATGACCTCGACCTTGGATTTATTGTTCTGAAAACAATATGTTTACTTACTGGTTGACCATCAACCCTTCAACCCAGTGTGTTTAGAATTGGATATAAGCTGTTTGTTACTTTGTTCACACACACACACACACACACACACACACACACACACACACACACACACACACACATGAAAAGATAGGACAAGTATGCCATTTCCAGTGGAGTTCAGTTTGGTAGGGATGGTTTGTTGTCATTGTCGATTAAGTCGCACCCAGTTGAGTCTCACTTGGTAGGTTTAACTGTTCGTTGTAACTGAGAGGAATAGTTTGTTGTTGTTATGGTCGATTGAGTAGCATCCACTTGAGTCAAAATTGGTAGGTATAATTGGCTTTTGCTGTAGTCGGTCTTATTCTGCTACAGAGCCAGGGGGGATCCCGTGAGCACTCTCTGCCCGTCGACAGCCCTGGGATACTATTGTATCCATAGCAGTATCAAATATTTCTCTTGTAAGACTGCATATTTCTCCTTTCAGGTGTTTCAAGGAGTTATAGTGACGATGATACGTTTTCTTTAATGTCTTACGAAATTCTGTTTTGAAGAATCCTTGATTGAGGAAATTTCTTGTGATCTGTTGGAGTCTCGTAGTAAAGTTTTTCAAATTTGTACTTGCCTTTGAAACCCATAGCAATTGAGACATGCATACACCGTACGCTGGAACTCTAGGTATATTTCCCGACAAATTTGGGTATGATAAAATTTCAAAATTATAATCTCTTTTGTCATAGAGTTTTGTTGATATAACTTTGTTTTCTGTTTTGATATTAATTTCCAAAAAGGGTGCTTGGCAGTGGTAGGTGTTTTCTTTATTTAATATTAGTGCTTCCGGATATATTTCTTTTATCCTTTCATTCATTTTTCTGTCATTGTTTAAGGATATTAGATTGTCAATGACTCTTTTGGTTTTGTTAAATTTCTTCGCTACGGAATATTGAACTTTTGACATTAGTTCCATCCACTTAAATTCATAACTATAGAAGTTTAGATTTGCCATGAAAGGGGCTAGGTCTGTTCCCAAGGGTATTCCTATTCACTGTTTGAAAATCGTATTTCAGCAAGTAAAAAAGCAGTTTTCTACTAGGTAATTTGTCATATCTCACAAACACATACACACACACACACACACACACACACACACACACACACACACACACACACACACACACACACACACACACACACACACACACACACACGCACGCGCGCGCGCGCGCGAATCAGAAGAAGACACTCGCTTTTGCTTGGCGAAAGCAGGTGTAAAAAGACTTTATAAGCATGCATTAAAACTTAAAATGTGAGAACTAAAAAACCGAATCTCAGGACAAAACAGCCCTAAGTATGACTGAAAGGAGAAATGTGAGATGCAAAGTTGCTGTGAGTGGGCGAGACAGGAGGAAATGTTGACTGACGCGGTAAACAGAGACTCAAAAAGTTAGTAAGGCTGAGTTACTCTGAGTGGCAGGGGCGGAAAGAAGATCCTGTGTGACGGGGTATATGCAGTGGAGGAAAAGTGCTTCACGTACGGAGGCTTTTTATCACATCCTTCTTAATATTTTTATTTGTTATCCATGGCATGTTTATCTCCTAAAAGTCTGTACTTTTTTGTTTCGTTCTTCTGCCCGATAGAGGAGTTTATTCACCTCGGGAGATACATTTGGTACTCTGGGGTAAAACAAGTCTCCATTGAGCACGTCAGTACATGAGATCCCTCGTATTCTCAGTAACTGATTTAGCAGATAATGTAAAAGATGCCTTTGAATGGGACATAAAAGTACTAATTGTGTACTATTTCCAGTCCCACGTACCACAATGTACCCTTCTTCTGCTTAACCCAAAACAACAACAACAACAACAAGAATGAGATCACTGCCAACGTCAACAAGAACAATAACACCACTACCAACCAAAACAACAACAACAACAACAACAACCAGAAAGCACTCAGAGAGTATCTACCTCCCCTAACGTCAATAAAAAACGTAAGATTTATTCCTGCATCCGGATCCGTATCAACCTCAAAATCAAATCAACACTTTCTAGACGCACTGTCCACCTCTCCACCATATTTCATTGAAACGATAACAAAGTTTAAAATTTTGTACAGAAGCAAACAGACCGACAGACACCGGTGAACGGATTTCCTCCGTCCAACTTCGTTGGTGAAGGTAGTATCTGCTATTACTAATACAGCTGTAATTTTTCTTTCCTATCAGTCGAATACTTTTACGGTCTCACACAGTCAATTAATTATATGGTCTTGGTATGTCCTGTTACTGTCTCAAAGACTGTATACCTCCGCCAGCGCCAGTAGACTTGATTTATTCCTGATTCTGGATTAGGATTCACCTCAAAGTATAATTAATTTTTCCTTGATCCACTTACCTAATTTCAATGAAATCCGTTAACAACTATCTGACATGGCATTTACACAGACTGAGTCACGGGTGAATATACAGTATAACTTTGTTGGCAAAGGCAAGAACAATAACAACAACAACAACAACCGCTTCAGTGCAAGGATATCTTTTTCCTATTGTTCTGTCTAACGTCAGATCATTTTACTTGAACTGGGACCCCTCGAAATGAATGGGTTAATGAAGGTTATGTCTGACCCATTCAGAAGGAAAAGTCTCTCCAGAGGCAAGGAAAATTTCCCTTACACAGCATGAAATGGTCCATAAATGTGCCAGATTATTGAGAGGGTTAATCGTACTCTCATTGCAGTGTCCTCAAACCTCAGCATTACAGTGTGCCCTTTAGGTCGGATATTTCTTGTCACCATTACTACTATTCATGCACTCTGCCGTACCATACCACCACCAACACCAGTATCACTACATCACCCTCATTCTCCCTTATCGTCATCATTACAACCACTACTCGTATACTCTGTTCTCTTTAATATGGAAAAAAAAAAATGACATCTCTCCGTCTTGTATGCTGAACTATATCTGTCTGTCTGTCTATCTGTGAGTTTTACGCCAGGTACCCCTTTTTGGATAAGGGCTAAGGCAAAATATTGACACTAGACTAGAGTATGATGCTAGTCACAAAGAAGTGCCATGGAAAGGATGTGGAAGCATAGTAATGTCTTCTTCTGCCACTGAGCGACGTGAAAAAAGCTGGAAAGGGGAGGAAATCTAGGCCAAGTTAAAGTGAACCAACTCATATTGCTACCATTGCCACTACGGATACCACCACAACCACCACTGGCTTCTCCATCAGTATAACAATTACCACCACAGACATTTCCAGTAACACCACCATCACGGCCCCCACCATCACGCCCACCACCATCACACCCCCCACCATCATGCCCACCACCATCACGCCCACCACCATCGCGCCCACCACCATCACGCCCACCACCAACACTGCTATTCCCACCCTGACAATTACCAGCAGCAGCACAAGCTTCCTTGCCGGTAAAGCACCCCTGACCATCAGATTACAGCAGTCCTGGCCATTACCGCCCTGGGTACCTAGGCTCATTCCCTTTGGTAGATTGGATATTTAATGAAGAATTTGTGGGTGGCGAAATAAGAAAGGATTTTAATGTTTCTTTTTCAAAAATTTTCCTTCATCAGTATAAAATAGGTAGTTTCACGCTCTTTATCTGTGTTAGTCTTTCTTCAGCTTAACAAAATAATCCGGCGGTATCAGGAATGACATAGATTATAGTTTGTCAAGCGCAGTGAAAATATTCTCGAGATTTTCCATTCCTTAATAAAGTAATTTTTGGTTCCTTTGATTTATGTCCTCGTGTCTTAAAGACCACTGAAAGAGTTGAACGTGATTGATGATGTTCGTTGGTGTGAACGGTAATTTCTGTAGATGCACTAAACTCTGATAAACAGAAGCCACTTATTCTTTGGATGAAATTTTTGGTGCATAATAGACATGCGCACAGTAATGAAAACCGTCCTCCTCTTTGTGTCCAGGACAAAATGAGACAAGGATCGAAGGCACTTGATATGTATGATCTTGGAGTGTTGGATCCTGTTTTACGACGGTAGCCCTACTTCCAGTCAGTGTTTACATATGTATATCGGCGGATAATTTTTCACACTTTTTGCGGAAAGTCGTTACAAAATGTCAATTAAAACACGTTATAATTAAATTATTGAGTGAGGCTGTTTTTATATTTGAGAACATTGGGGACGAAGGAATTATTGTTGGACACATAATTTCTGCCACAGACTATCATTACAGTATTTAATCATATCATTCGTGTTAGAAACTAATAAATTACTGAGTGTTAGCAACTTGGGAATCGAAAGGCAAATATTTGTGGTGATAAGAGTGACAAAAAAAAAAAAGAAAAAAAAAAGCGAAATCAAGTGCATTTCAGGCGACAAAAATGCCAGAAACTTCAAGCCAAACTTACCATAGCTGCATTTAAAGCATTTAACATTTACTTCATCCATCCATCTATCATCCAATCCTACATTGCCCCAGGAGGACCGTAGGAGCCCGGGGCTAGGCAGTTGGTCTCGACATTTAAGATGAGAGTGACCAGCCTCACTCATCCCTGAGTGGCATTACATAAGCAATCAACCCCAACCAGCCCTTGGATATAAACCTTCACCGGCTCAATCCGACTGGAGCGCAGTAATTACCCACTAAACCACCAGGTGCCAAAATTTGGCTATATGGTTACCACCCTGCGTAGTAAATGGTTTCCTGGTGTAATAAATCTTATTATATCTGAATAATTGATTTCTCGAATATCTAGCTACTTTTTCTCCTGGAACTGATTGGAATATATAAAAATTTTGGCCGGGACATTTCCAGTTTCCATGGTGATATCCAGCCTTGTGACACGAAAAAGAAAAAATATGTATAGAGGTAAATTATGAGAAAACCGATTTCTGCATGGCAAACTATCACTTGTGTCTTGCCATAACGTCATTTGCGTTGACTGAAGAAAGCAAATAAGTTGGCTTTGCTATCAATGCCTTCAGTCGAAAGCCTCAATTCAGACCCACAGATACTAGTGCCAGAGCGCCAGACACTGCCAGAGTGCAAGACACTGTAACTGCATAGTCTGAGAGAGTGCCAGCATGTCAGGTAGTGTGACAGTGTGTGCGAGTAACAGGCTGCCAGAATGCCCGAGCGCCAGAGTGCAAGAATGACAATGCTTGAATGCTGTAGTGCCAGAAAGTCCCAGAGAATACCCGAGTGTTACAGTACTAGATTATCAGGGAATGTGAGTGAAAGTGCCAGAAATTACCAGTGTCAGGGAATGGTAATGCCAGAGGTCAGAATTCAGAAATTACCCGATTGCCAAAAGCGCTAATTATTAGAGTGCAAGACGGCGCCGGAATGAAAGAGTACGAGAAAGTGCCAGAACACCAGGGACTACCTGAGTGAGAGAAAGTGTCAGAAAGCGTCAGAGAGCAAGTGAGTACCATTGATCTATGACGTGGTGATGATGGCCTCCTGGTGGTGTGAGCCGGGTCGGGGGGAGTTGTAGGCGGCCACTGTACCATACTCACACATATTGGCAACTTTCACACATATATTTACTCTCTATTCTCTCTTTGAAATCGAGTTAATTCATTCATGGCCGGGACAACTCTAGTATTCTACCCGAGCTAACAGATGAGGTATTTAGTTACCGGCAAGCCACGTTAGCCTGAAAGTGTTAATACTGTATTAACTCTCATGATCGCATTTTCTCTCGTATTTTGTTCCAGGTAACGCCAGACGATTTTATTCAGCTGAGAGTGGCATAAGGGCACAAGAATGTTAACACAAAAGCCCGTCGTCCGATAAACAGTTTGTGTCCTAATGTCCTCATTCAACACAACAAAGCTTGGATGTCGGTTGGACTTGTGGGTTGGTGTTATGGCATTTAGCACATCTGGAACATAAACCCAGTGAACTGCAGGATGAAGTTGCCCTCTTCCTGCATTCTACTATCCTTCATTTGCGGGACAGAGAGGGAGCTGACAGTCCTTCATAGAGGCAGGCAGTGCAGCAGCCCTGACATACCGGTGCCACCATGTGAAGGCGTTCCGCTCCATTACGAGTACTCTTGTATTACGAGTACATGTATTTCTTCTCGCTTCCGTAAATTCATTTGACACAGAAACCATTCGTTTCTCATTTTGATCACCCTGTGCTCTTGTTAACCCAGCCATACAAATGAGGACATGAATGAATGAAGACGAAGGAGGAGGAGGAGGAGGAGCCACATGATTAATACCAATCAACATCACGAGGGTCAGTTAAAACAGACTCTTGAAAGTCCCAGTCATCCTACAACTAATAAACGTACCAACTAATTTGCAGTCCAAGTCGCTGTTAAAGTTCTAGGTACGAATGCACACTGAAAAAGACGAATTTCCTCAGGAGGATGGCGTTGGTCCCAGAGACTGAATGTTGGCAAGAAGCTGACAGAGAACCAGATGGAAAAATGAAGCTCGCAAAATATGAGGACAGGATGGAATGGGGAAGGAGCTTTGAACCTTTAGACAAATGGACGCAGTTTCTTAAATATCATTTTTTGTTGCACCCAGATGGGTCTATGAATGTGACGCCTTCATGCTGTAGCACCGAAATAGCCAGATGGTGAACTGTCCTGGTATCCAAGCGTCCTTCAGCTCCCTCAGTATCCCCCGAAAGAAGGATGACGGACTGACGGAGTAGAGTAGTGTCAGGCTGCACTCTATCGAGTTCACGTTTAGATGAGCCTGGAGTTGCAACCACCGCTAATAATAATGTTGCTACATGTAGATGATTTTATTTAACCTTAGGAGTATTGCAATGGAGGGGTTAATTAACGGCTCTGTCTAACCTCATCGGTCTAAAACGTCTCTCCTGAGCTGAATAAAATTGTTCTTAGGAGCTAGAATATAATGAGAAATATGTTATCCCATCAAGATATCAATTTTCTGGGAGAATGCTAGGAGAAATTTGTTGTTATTGTTTCTCTGGCCCGAACTGTTTGGCCGAACAGACCCATCGATCACAAGCAGCTGCCGCCTTCCTGTGACAGGCAGCTCTTCGCCAGGATCGGAACAGAGCTCTTCCTCATGGCCAGGTGCCAGGAAAATGGGAGAGCCATAGACCCCAAGAGAATGAGTTGTATGTAAGGGATATGTAGAGCAGTATTCTCAGCCTGGACTTTGACTACTCGTTATACGTGGTTGAGTTTACCGCCAGGGAGTGATGTGCAAGGCCAGCTGCTGGGCCTAGGCCCCACGTTACCTCCTTGCTAGTACTTCCCGGGACAATGACAACCATCCACTCATCGCCTTTTTGGCGAGGTAACGGATGGCACATCTTGCCGGACGATGCCCCAGGACTATGATGGGCAGTAGCGTCTATCTTACCTGAGCCAGACATGCTCCGGCCGCATGCCCCACCTAGAAGAACTGAAGAACTGATGGTGGCTACTGATGATGATAACTGTAAGAGAAATAATGAAAACGATAATGATTAAAATGGTGATAACGATAATGCTGACGATAATGATAATATTGACAATGATAACGATAATGAGGATAATGATGGTAATGTAGATGTTGTTGATGATGAAGATAACTATGATGATAATGACAGTGATGACAATGACGATGATAGTGATCACAGTGATAAAGATGACAATACCGGATAATATAATAATGATATAACAACGATAACTGTTATGGTAATGATGCCTGTGTCGAAGGTTAGTTGAGTCAAGAATTTCCAAGACCTTTCGTCCATCCAGCCAACCAACCTTATGACGTTAACCAAATAATTTTCCCCCTTGAGGAAGGAAGTCGTTGAGTTGGATCAAGTTTTAGTGTAATAAAAATATAAAAAGAAACTGCGATTTTTCTTTTCCATTACTCAGAAAGAGGATTAATACTTGCCTTCCAAAAATGCATCTTTTGGAAGTAATCTTATATCTTATTTTTTTTTTTTTTAATTCGATATCACTTTACTGGATGAGATTCGGAGGATTGGTGAGTCTGAAATGTTACTGAAATTTCTTGACATCATATGCATAATCAGGTGAAGGACGATGTTTGGAAAAATCTGTTAAAACTTTAGTCAAGGTTTTAGAGATTATATTAACGTCAGTTTTATTTACATATGAATTTGAGTGAACAACAGTTTTATGGGATTTTTTTCAAAGAAACTCTGATCATGGTAGGAAAGTGTGTTTGTATTTGCATGTGTGTGTGTGTGTGTGTGTGTGTGTGTGTGTGTGTGTGTGTGTGTGTGTGTGTGTGTGTGTGTGTGTTCTTGCCTAATTGTTCATACCTAATTGTATCTCTGCAGGAATGAGTCAAGTTCGTACTGTCCCGTGTATTAAACCATTTTTATCATACATATCCTTAAATTTATTAATAGTTTTGGCACACACTATTTCATTCTATAGTGCATTCCACTGATCAATTGCCCAATTTTGGAAACTGAATTACCTTACGTCTTGATCGCCTTTTTTTTTTTAATGTATTTTTTTGCAGTGTTCTCTTGCTGATGCTTCCCCATAGGACATGTATTCATTTATGTCTGTTTCCTCTTTCCCTGAGATGCATTTATATTGCATAATCATGTCTCCTCTTCTCCATCTCTCCTGTAGTGTTGGTAGATTCAGTTTTTCTAGTGTTTCTTCGTAGCTCAGATCCCTTGAGCTTGGTATCCATCTTGTAGCTGCCTTTTGTACTTATTCAGTTTTATCTATGTGTTTTTTTGAGATAAGAATTCCAGACTACTGATGTATACTCCAGGGTTGGTCTGATGAATGATGTTATTATCTTTCTCAACATGTCTTCATTTATATATGTGAATGTTATTCTCATGTTAGCAAGCAATGTATACATGTTACGTACCTTCTCACTGATTTTGTCAGCTGGAGATAGTCTGTAAATGATAATCACTCCCACGTCCTTCTCCTTTCTGATATGTGTAGGTTGAGCTTCCTAACTTATAATCCCAATCTGGTCTTTTCTCACTTTTACCAAACTTAATTACATGACACTTGTCCATATTAATTCCATTTGCCGTTTACCGCTCCATTCATGAAGCTTATTTAATTCTTCTTGCAGCTCTTTGCAAGAAGTTGTGTTAGTAATTTTCCTTTGTATTTTTGCATCATCCGCAAACATATTTAGATAACGTCCATTTCCAGTGTTACTGTCTATGTCATTTATATACACTAAGAACATACAGTAATTGGTACCAGCACTGAGCCCTGTCGAACTCCGCTAGTCACTTCCCTCCATGATGAGTAATTTCCCCTTAATACTGTTCTGATTTCCCTTTTTCTGAGAAAATCCTTCATCCAACAGTACAGATTGCCTTGGATGCCTCCTTGATGGTACAGATTTCATGAAAGTCTTTGATGCGGTACTCTGTCGAATGCTTTCTTAAAATCTAAATAAATACTGTCCACCCATCCTGCTCTTTTCTGTAATGTTTCTGTAACTCTAGCATAGTAGTTTAATTGATTAGTAACACATGATTATCCCTTTCTTAAATCGAAATGCCTTTCTGTCATCATACTGTGCTCTTCTAGATGGTTTACCCAAACATTTTCTATCAGCTTTTCTAGTATCTCACTTACAACACTGGTCAGTGATACTGGTCGGTAACTGAGTGGATTCTGTCTATTCCCATTCTTGAATAGGAAAACAATGTTTGCTTTCTTCCAAATATCAGGTAGTTTACCATGACCTAAGGATTCCTTGAATATTAAATACAATGGTCTGCTTAACTCTTCTGCACATTCATGCAGCACCCAACCTGAAATTTCGTCAGGACCATTTGCTTTTCCTTTGTCTAATTTACTTAACACTTCCTGTACTTCTCTGTCTGGTCTTTTTATATCTGGTAATACGTGTGGACATGCATGTTTCATATCATCTTTCAAAATTATTTTCTTTCGTAAAAACTGATTGGAAGTTAGTATTTAATGCTTCACAAATATCTTTCTCTTGTGTATAGATGATCCCCTTATCCGTAATGGAGTGTATTTTATGTTTAACTTTGGTTTTGCTTCGGATGTAGCTGTAAAATAGCTTGGGTTGATCACTACTTTTTTTTTATAATATCTTCTTCAAACTGTCAATGAGCCTCCCTCATTATCTTTGTACAATATAATCATATCTTGCCTGTTCATAGCTGTTATGTGCCCTCTCACTATTGTGTCCTCTGTGTCTATTCCACAGCAAGTCTCTCTTTTCTTTAGATTTTTTACATTCTATATTAAACCATTTCTTTATTTTCATTTCTGTTTCTGTAAGCCGAGGGATATAATTTTGGACTCCTATTTCGTAAAGATCACAGAATTTTCTATACATAATATTTAAATCTTGTCCTCAAAGCTCATTTTCCCAATCTATTTCTAAGAAGTACTTCATCAGGTATAGTTTCCCTTTCTATAGTATAGACCCTTTCTGTAACTCTCATTACTGGAAATGTCATAATGCAATCCTGAAATTACAGTTTAATACTGCATGGTCGCTTTTGTGTGTGTGTGTGTGTGTGTGTGTGTGTGTGTGTGTGTGTGTGTGTGTGTGTGTGTGTGTGTGTGTGTGTGTGTGTGTGTGTGTGTGTGTGTGTGTGTGTGTGCGTGTGTGTGTGTGTGTGTGTGTGTGTGTTTTATGTGTCCGACTCTGGACATAGGCTCCACAGCCTGCTATCAAGGCCCAGCAGTCCTCCTACATACCATACACCTCTACATGTCACCACTTCGGCGCTAACATCCACCGTTCATATTGAATACATGCTAGGGCTGTCTCATACAGGACTGGTGTATTGGTATTAGCGGGGGTAGTTTTAGACATGTCGGCGGGTCTTCTGGTAGACCAGTAAAACCTGATTTAATGAAATTCAAATCCTTAAACTGTTCCCTACCCCAGCCGGGATTTGAACCTGGGTCCGTTAGAACTGCAGGCCGCCCCTCTACCGATTGTGTGTGTGTGTGTGTGTGTGTGTGTGTGTGTGAACACTGAAAAATGCATAAAGAATCAGAGCCATTTCATTCTGTATTTCATTTACACCAGAATAGGAAACGACGTCTTCTTATAAACATTAACTTTGACATGTATGGTTTGCACTGGGTATATAATTCACTTGGTGGTATTTTGGCCGGAACAATATTACAAGTAGCCACAAGGTCCGACAGCGTCTTCCCCCCATCCAGGCAACTTTACCTCCCCACCCCCCACAGCCCTTGCTCACCAGAGTTCCTTGGGGTTAATGACGCATGGCCTGGCTTACAGTAGCCACCCTAACCTTCACACCGGCTGCAGCATCGCTCCTTCGGGAGGATGCACAGCGGTTTCAGCTCACGGGATGCTGGTCAAAAGTTCATGTTGCATTAAAGTCTGAGTAACAATGATCACTATAACCAGAGTCTACATTTTTTCTTCTCCCCCTCTACTACTCATTTTCCTGCTGCCGAAGCAGAAATAGGCTGGGAAAGTTTCCCTGACTACAGATGACTTTTTAGAATGGAATGTGTCAAAGAGAAAAGTGATGGGCATCCCGTTATCTTGGAATAGCAGTTGATTTTTTTTCTCAGACTTCACGTACTGACAGTAGATACCTATCTGTCACCGTCATCACAATTTCAAAAAAGAGCAAATGCAAATAATTATAAGAAAAGTAAAATATTTAAATTCACCCAAGAAGTGAGTTCAGGCCAAAGCATGCTAGGGCTGTGGATGGAAAACGAGAGGGGACAGCTTTTGGACTGGTGGACCTCTGAAAAAAAGCTTATGCCTGCGTAGTAAAGCTTTAGGACATTAGCTCTATGCTGGGATATTGCTCTGAATGGGATGTTGGGTCTTATTAACGACATCATATTCGAAGCTTCACATACAGGGAAGAAATAATTGGCTCGTGATAAAGAACTAAATACTTTTTATTTGTCTTGTGGGCCTTTCAACAGCGCCTGAAGTTGTGTAATAAAGGTTCGTAAAGCTGACTCTAAGATCGGATACTCGTATTGCGCTGGAATGGATGGTGTATACAGATCACGTTGAGGTAGAGGGTTCGTTGCATCCTACGGAGAGAAGACGTAATTATTTGACTTTTGATGAAGAAGGGCTGGGCAGTTTTTGGTCAAATGACTCTACGATGCTCTTGCAGTTGTAGAGTAATGCATTAGAAGGCGACTTTCAAATGAGATATGGATGTAGTGCTGGCGGTGGCTGGCAATCTTTCTGGAAGCTTCATAGATAAACATGTAGTATTTGCTTGTGGGAGAATGACACTATGCAGTTTTGGTCCCATGAAGTGTCTGGAGGTTACTGATGTACTTGCAGTATTACTTTTAGCAGCAGATTCTGTGATGGGATATCACACTGCAAGAAGACAGAAGAAGCCTTTTGGAAGCATCACATGATATGGAATAATAATTTGCTGGTGATAAGTTGGGACTATGCTTTTTTCTGTGTGGGTCTTCGAAAAGGCCCAAGGATTGTGTAGTAAGCGTTTAAGAACTGACTGTCTAATAATTTTGTGTGATGGTGGCATCGTGATAGCGTGTCCGACATAGGGAAGTGTGAGAAGCAATATTCTGTCAGTGATAAGAAATATACAGTTTGGGTTTTAGTACTGGGGCCATTGGGAGTGGCTTAGTGCTATGTAGTAAGCATTTGGTAATTGACTGTATGATGGGAGACTGTATTGGAAGGGGCACTGCGTCTTGTTAGCTTCGACACATGTGGTCCGCAGAGTTATATTAAGCTGATGCAATTATTATTATTATTATTATTATTATTATTATTATTATTATTATTATAATAGCATTATTATTATGTAGTAGTAGATGTGCAGTTTCTTCCACTGCATTCAGAAAAAAACATGGAAATGCATAGCCAAACCTGCGATACAAAAGCTGATTTCATTGAAATCCATTTACTCACTTTCTCTTATTTCTGATCGTTATTATCGTTGGGAAGGGAGCTGACCACTCCCAAGCATCATGGGGTAGGTCACGCTCCCCGAATATCACGTTAGGGATTACAGTCCATTGCTCAACATGTACTAAGATATCAAAGTCCTATCAGCCCACCTTTCACTATTTCTGAGAATTTTTACTTTGGTGAGGGGGATGACTCCTTGACTATCATGACTGGGAAACTGTATATTGTGGAAGACCTCTTAAGTAGCTAGACTAACTCATCTGGGAAGCTTCATTCAAATCTTTTCCATATTTCTTATCTTTATATATTGGGGAGGGGGCTGACCCCCCAGTAATCATCAGGAGTGGTCACGCTTCCCAAATATAGCATTACGGATGAGAGTCAAGAGGCCACTGTACAACATGTACTAAGATGTCAAAGCCATACCTGCCTCCTCTCACTACTTCTGAGAAATTTTAATTTAGTGACATAGGTTGTCCCCCCAAAAAAAGAAAAGTAATAGTTGAAAAACTGTATGTAGTGGAAGACCTTTCCAAAACCAGGCGAACTCAGCTGGAAACTTTAACTCAAATCTTTCTCCTATTTTTGTTCGTTTTTATTTTGGCGAGAGGGATTAACCCCCAAGAATTATGGGTGGGAGGTCAGGCTCCTTAAATATCACATTAAGGATCAAAGTCCATTGTAGAACTTATACTAAGATATGAAAGCCATATCTGCCCTCCTTTTTTTTTTTTTTTAGGGGACTGACCCCCCCTAAAATTCATGGTAGGAAAATTGTGCATAGTGCCAGACCTTCCAAGTAATTAGGCGAATACACCTGGGAAGTTACATTCAGATTCATCAAATAGCCTAGAAGGAGTTCACACACACACACACACACACACACACACACACACACACACACACACACACACACATATACAGGTTGAATCTCCCACAGCGGCATAGGGCGAGGTGCCCAAAACACCATCCTGCTTCGCAAGATTAATAAAGGTAAACGAAACTGTCATTAGTTATCAGTAGACCAATATATGGGCAAAATGGTTGAGAGTTCTTTCATATAATTGCCTCACGCAAAGGTATTCCTTTCACTAATCTGAAAATGCTTAAATCTAATTTAAGTATGGGGTCATTGCACATGAAAATGTCAACTTGTCCTATAACATAGTGACAGACAGCTTCTCTACATAACTGGCTCTAGTTACCGGCCATTTCTATATTATCCTTAATGTACCTGAACCTAATTAAAGCATAGAACCATCAAGCATGAGTATAACCAACTATACAGTAAACCGAATGGCATGCAATGCGTCCATATAAGCATTGCCATATGGCCACCCCTCCACCTCTCCCACCCCTTCCCCACCACCGTAAGCCCTAATAGCGGCCGTCGCTGTCTGTCTGATGGCCCCGGCAGGGACGGGAATAACCAACTGTAAACCTGACGCAGGTATTATTGCACAGAAATTGGCCGCCGCATTGGAGGACTTTTATGGAGAAATATTTATAAGGTCAGATAGGCTGTTTCGTGCAGCGTTTATACTGATTGCCACTTGAAGGGCTATATGACTAAAGTTGTTGGATGCATGACCCCCCCCCCAAAAAAAAAAGGACTGATGTGAACTATACATGGTGAAAAAGGCAAGTTCGGAAATATGTGTCGTAAATCTACTGTTAATCAAATGGCCAAACTACTTCTCTGGGTGCACGCAAGGAAAATGGGTTCCCGAGTAGTGTACATTCCTGGTGAGAAATAAATGAAAATATTTTGTAAGTTTCTCGAAAGGTCGTCTGAAAGGCCTACTAATGTTTTGGTTACGTATTTATAAATAAATGGGTATCTTCAAAGTGAACACAACCTTTTAAAAATATGAGTAATGAAATTCTGCTTCTGGTGGTCTGCAGAACGCTTAATGTCCTAGTTTTAATCGCCCCAAGGATCAATCAATCAATCAATCATTTCCTGTGGCACCCTCGGGGATGCATAGGGCCTCGATGAACTCACACCACCACATCCTATCTTGTGCTAACTCCTCAAGATCTCCCCAACACTCATCTCCAGCTTCCCGTCTCATTGTCCTCACCCACGTCTCTTTTGGCCTTCCTCTACCTCTCCTACCAAGTGCCACCCACCCTGGTGTACCTCGTACTATTCCCTGTCTCCTATACACATGTCCTAGCCACTTCCATCGTGAGAACCTAACATATTCATCGACCGGCTGCACTCCCGTTATTTCTCTAATTCAACTATTTGGTATCCTTTCCCACCACTTAACTCCTAATATTCTTCTAAGTGCTTTGTTTTCAAACACCAAGAATTTATTTTCCATAGTCACTGTGCTGTACCAAGACTCGTGTCCATAAATTAAGATACTCCTAACCATTACCTTATAAAGTTTGATTTTTGTATGCACAGAAAAATTGTTATTATTCCAAATATTTTTAAGCATTCCCATTCCTTGATTAGCCTTCTTTAACCTTTCCTCGAATTCAAAGTTCAAAGAACCATCCTTGGCTAAATAAGTGCCTAAATATTTAAACCTATCAACTTGCTTTACAACCATACCTCCAATTACACATTCCTGCGCATTTTCCATATTCATATTGATTATTTCAGTTTTTCCACAATTAATAACCAAACCCACCTTGCGACCTTCACTTACCAAACAGTCCAACACTCTCTGCATCTCTTCTGGCCTATCACAAATCAAAACTATATCATCTGCATAATCTAAATCCAAAAGTTTCCTGTTCTCTCCCCAAAGTATACCTGCACCGGTTTCTGTTCCAACGCGTTTCATAATGTAATCAATGACCAATATAAATAGTAAAGGCGATAGAACACCACCTTGAATT
The DNA here is from genome assembly GCF_032717465.1 of Coenobita brevimanus. Taxonomy (NCBI): domain Eukaryota; kingdom Metazoa; phylum Arthropoda; class Malacostraca; order Decapoda; family Coenobitidae; genus Coenobita; species Coenobita brevimanus. The sequence goes on from NC_136971.1 coordinate 37,215,936, forward strand.
ACTCCGGACTTGACTTCAAACGAATCACTCAGACAACCATCAACCATCACTTTACAAAATGTGTCCTCATGCATGTTCATAATGACCCTCACAAACTCCTCTGGTATTCCATAATGTCTCATGATCTTCCCCATAGTCCCTCTCGAAACACTATCAAAAGCCTTTTCAAAATCAACAAAACAAAGACTTAACGGTACTCTCATTTCATTAACTTGCTGCATCAGATGCCTAACCATAAAGATCTGATCATTGCAACCACGTCCCTTTCTAAAACCAGCCTGTTCATCCCTCAGAATACCCTCAACCACCGGCTGCAACCTATTTAACAACACTCTACCGAAAACTTTCAAAGCTATCGGTGACAAAGAGATTCCCCTCCAATTACCACATTCACTCAGGTCTCCCTTCTTCGGAACTTTAACAATTACACCATTCTTCCAAACTGATGGTAGTAACCCCGTCACCCATATCTTATTGAATAGCTTGGTCAAGATCATTATTAATCTATCCCCCTCCACTTTAAACATTTCCGGAAATAAACCATCCTCCCCTGGTGCCTTATTATTCTTTAACTGTTTTACTGCTTTCTCCACTTCTGCAAGCCTCAACTCTCCTGTTTCTATATTTAAATCTTCCTGAGCAGACGATATATCCTCTTCTGGTGGTATTGGTCTATTAAGAACTGTCTCAAAATGCTCTTTCCATCTATTTTTAATATCTCCATCTTTGGTCAATAAATTTCCTTCCCTGTCTCTAACTGGTATTTCCTTGCGTTTACCTGCATTACCACTCAGTTCTCTAAGCCATTCATATGCTATTCTTTGACTCTGTCCATCATTTTTGTTTATTAAGATTTCAGTCTCTGCAACCTTTTCATCCACACATCTTCTTTTATCTCTCCTAGCTAACCTTCTTACTTCTGAATTCAAACTCCAGTACGCAGCTCTTGCTAATTCAATCTCTCGTTCATCAACGCATTGCATCTCACTCCTCAATTTAGCCTCACCTCTTTCTTATCATATCCCACGTTTCCTCTGATATCCATTTCTTTCTCCTCAATCTATGTCTCCTTCCAATCGTACATTCAGCAGTCTCATGCAAAACTTTGTTCACATCCTCCCACATCTCATCTACACTTCTCTCCCCCTCTTCCAACGTTTCCAACACCAAAAACCTATATCTGCATTCTAATCTGAATTCCTCCTTTTCTTCTCCTTCCCTTCTAAGCTTAACAATATCGTATCTACCAACACCAGATTTTTCCTTCTTCTGATTTTTAAGTTTAAACCTTATTTTTGCAATGCTAAGTTGATGGTCACTACCAATATCCGCTCCCCGTTTAACATGAACATCTAGCAGAGAACTTCTATGCCTCCTACTGATAGCGATGTGATCAATCTGATTTTTATATTTTCCACACGGCGACACCCAAGTTGTCTTGTGTATATTGCAATGCTGAAAGAGTGTGCCCCCAATGACTAAGTCATTTGCTAGACAGAAGCTTCCAAACCTCACTACGTTTTCGCTCATCCTACTACCAACTCCCATCTTACCCATACATGCCTCAAATCCCTCATTTGAACAGCCCATTACTGCATTAAAGTCTCCAACGCAGATCAAAACATCATGTCTAGGTACCCTTCCTACTCCTTCTTGCAACTTTTCATAAAACGTGTCTTTCCTTTCATCGAGTGCATCATTAGTAGGTGCATAACACACAAACAGACTGATGTTACCATGATTTGATTTAAACCGTGCGTATAACAATCGCTCATCTATAGGATCCCACTCACATAAAGCCTTATTTGCCTTACAACCCAGCAACAATCCCACTCCCTGATAATGCATTCCGTCCTGTCGGCCAGATATCAATAAACGTATACCATCCTCCAAATCCAACTTATCGACTCCAGTCAATCTAGTTTCTGTCAGAGCACAAATATCAAGTCCGTAATTTTGAAAAACCTTCACTAACTCATCGATTTTACCGTCATGATTTAGCGTTCTCACATTCCAGTTACCAATTTTAATTGTATTTTTTGCATTAACAAAGGAATTAGATTGTAATTGAGGCAACCGTGAGATTCTTAGCACCCCTGCCCATTTAAGGGCTGCACGGGACTGGGGGCCATTATTGTTCTTTCAGAGTCCATCAAGGTTTCTTTGGCTAACTTCCTGAACACCTCGCCATTGTGTTGCAGTCGCAGTAGGCAGCTAACTTGCCTGATTGCCCACACCCGAAAGACCCAGCTATGCTGTAGCCAGTCACGTGCCGGCATGCTTCCCAGCCATTTCACTCTCAAGGAGTTCCTCTGCCTGAGAAAGCAACCACCCCCCTGCTCCCGAGGGCTTTTGATCTGTGTAGGTAGAGGGCGATCACTCCCTCACTAGCCATATACAGTGTATATACAGTGTATAGGCTACACTCACCAAGGAACTGAAACGCAAATTGGTTGGTTCCTAGGAGATGACTGCAGGCTTTTCTATCTGCCACCGAGGTGAGAGGACAGGTCAACTGCCTTTTATATTTACTTGACTAATCTCGGACACGAAGAGGGAAACAGAGACTTGTTACCGTGTTTTTCACTGCGTCTTCTCTTTCGATGTTCTACTAATCACGGCTCAGCGTTCAGATTGGCGGCATGGCACAGTTTCACTAAATTTAATTACATATACTGTAGCATGCTATTTGTTGGCATCCCTTATGTCCACGGCACATAGTGGGTAACTTTGTCCCTTCAGCTTCATCTTCATCATCATCATCATCATCATCATCATCATCATAATCATCGTCGTCGTCGTCGTCGTTGTCATCATCTTACTTCCGCTATTGTAGATGGAGAGCCGACGATTCAGTAATAAGTAAAATGGAAAACAGTAAAGTAGGAAAATTATCATCAGACTGCCCAGTGAAGATGGACCCCACCTCCAGTTACCCATTATTCGTGCGTTTGAAAATTCACCGTGACATTCTAGGATTATTAATTTGCAGACTTTGGTGACTGCTAGGAATTTTGAATGCAGTTTCTATTCTGTCCACTGTAACTTGGCTTCAGTTTACCATCACTTCATCTTGAATTATGTGCTGCAGCAAGAAATGAATGCAACAATAAGATACTAGTCAGGATGAAGTCCTGTGGAGAGGCTACATGGTCACAGTACTCGTAATTTTATTCTGTCAATGAACTTGAAAATATTACGACAGAATAGGATGGTAGTCATGAAGAAGTTTAATGAAGAGGTTGTAGGGTCATAGTGATGCCTTATCCTTCCACTGACCTACGAAAAATGACTGCAGAAGAACTAAAATCTCTGCCAGGTGAAGGTGAACGAACAACAATTACTGATCCTTCCTTCAGTCGAGTAAAGAAAATTCTGACGATGATATTACAGTTATACTCAGTATTATTCTTTTCACTCACATTACAGCCATTTCCAGACTACGTGTTTCAGGTTATTTACTAACTGCATCAATGGCGTGCACGACTCTTTGAGACAATAAGAAGTGGCAATATTCAGTAAATGCATCTGAGGCTAGAACAGATATTCCAAACCAAAACCAATGACCATATTGAACAATTGGATTTAGGTGCTAGACAATTTAGAGCCATAATCACCGACAATCCTGAATTAAGCATCCAAGGCCAAACTAAGTGTTAAGAGCAATAAGCAATGACCATATACATTTAAAAAAAAAAAACGCAAGCACGGAAAGTATTTTGGAATGGTATCTTACGCGTGCACGAATATCAGAACCATAAGCACTGACAACATTCAGGAACGCATCAAAGGTCAGCGCAAATATTGAGACCTTTAAGCACGTGCATATTACTCTTGGATTGAAAAGATAAAGGATGTTACTATAATAAGAAAGGATATACTATCAGGTGGAATTTATGGGGCCTGAAATGACTCAACCTATCCTTAGCCAGACGACTATGATGCGTAATAAAAATTACCAACTATTTCAGTAAAGACAGACGGCCACAACAAGTGAAAATTATTGTGAGTTTCTTGGTTGGCCTTGACCCTGGAAATGTCTTTTGTCATCAACATTTTATTATATATATTTTATGCAACGTTGCTAAGAATATTTTAAAATAATGATTTATTAAACGAGAATATATTTTTTCTCCTTCAAAAAAATATATTCAAACATTTTCAAAGCATATTCTTAGCTTTTTTTTATACATATGACAAGGAGCAGAAAGCGTTCATAAACAATACATTCCACAAAAAATCAAACTCATCATCATTTTCCTGCTGGCATTAGCTTAACGTTAAAGACACAGCAATTGCCACGCCCTGTGAAAATAACACCTCCAAGATACATTTGCTTAGCCCCTCGACTACAATGACCCCTGTGTCTTTCATTTTTGCAATCGACAGGCGGTTTTACATTGTTTTGGTGAGATTTTTAGAGCTGAAGAAAAAAAGATGAAAACGTAATAAACCCCTTCACTACAAGAATGTCTCCCCAGCTGAATGAAGTACATTCTTGCATGCAAGAATAACGCAAAAATGACATCAACAACGTTTATACGTAAAATTTAGAATGTAGCCTAATAACATCACAGTCACAGGTAAAGGATAAACTCTTCCAATACACTATTTGATATTTTGGAATCTTGAGACGGCAAGAACTGGTATTTTGGCTCTCTTTCGCTATGGCTTTGGAAACAGAAATAATATTTTATCTCCATGGATATACTGGAACAGGAGTACCATAACAAGGTCATCGTGGATGATGTGAAGTGGTACCACAGTGTGGATGACTGCCTGATTAAGACACACATGAACACCAAATACTAAAACCCTCTTGCACAGACTAAACCAAGTCTCTATGAAAATGCAGATCACTGTAGAAAGTAAATAAAATAGCCCGCTACCATTTCTGGATACAGTGATCTAAGGACAAGTAGCAGAGTCAAATTCAGACAGTATCGGAAACCAACGAATAGGAATTATTTTATTCACCACTTCAGTGGTCATGACAAGAGAACAAAGACTAGGGTAGTTATTGGCTTCTTTTAGGGAGGCCCCACCGGCATCAACTTTTTTTTTTTTTTCAATCCTTCTGGTGATGTTAGGATTAGTTAATTTATAATTTTCCTTCCCTCCCAGTTAGTTTCGTACAGTAGGTGTCTGTACTTTTGTACTGAGATTGTCTTTGTGTCTTACCCATGGTGGACTCCCTCCCCCATCACTGATCATTCATGGGGCGTGGGCACACAGTCGAGCCTCCCCGGAGCGAACTGAGAGGGTAATCTCAGCCTTTGCTAGTCTGTCTTGGTTTGCTTTCCTTTGCTCACTTTTCTCTTTCTTTCCGATTCTGCCGAAAGTGGGAGGTGGTTACTTTGTCGACCTCCCTCTGCCCCTCCCTCCCATAGGGAAGAGGGTGGCTCTGATGATCCCTCAACTGCAATACGAACTGACTCACAGAGTGACTGCCTCAAGACTGGAGTCCTGCTTGACATACCGGTAAAAATACAGCTTATGTATTTTGTACAGGCTGTTCGTTATACTTTCCTGGCTAGTCTCAAGTACTTCTTGAAGTGGTCCAGACGGCCTCGGAGGTGAATGGTATTAGCCACACTCTAGCCACTCCCCTCCATGAATTCGTCCAGCTTGGGAGACATTTCCACACTACCCATCTCTACTCACTAGGCCCATCGTTCCAGCTTCCTTGTGAATGCGTCGACCATATCCGACATAGACAAGATGTTTGTGCTGTCATTGTAGTGATAAGTTCAGCATAATGTTTTTTTTTTAATATGCGAGACAAATAGGCAAGGTATGATAGGCAGGGTCAGTCAGATGGTCAGCAATTTGGAATCCAGAGTCAATTAGGAATATACGCACTTCATCTCGCAACTCGTACGGGCGAGTGAGAATCTTCCCTTGGGAAAGCCACCTGGCCACTGTATGAAACAGGTCTCGTGATCGGGGCCCATCTCCATCCAAAGTGTTGTGAACAGCCTGGTGTTCATGGGACGCGATTTGATGTAATTTGCTATTTTATATTTATCGCAGTTTGAAGGACAGTGTTAAACTCTGGAACGAGGGATTTACTATCTTTTTTTTTTTTTTTATGTCCGACTCTAGGCAAAGGCTTCAGGGCCTATCACCAGGGCATATCCCCAAGGCCCAGTAGTCCTCCTGCATCTCCACATGTCACCACTTCGGCGCTAACATCTACCGTCCATACTGAATACATGCTAGGGCTGTCTCATACAGTGCGTAAACTTAATGTGAAGTACCACTTCTAAGATTTTTGTTCATAGTCCTTTCCTTTTATTAGCACTGCCCCAGCACCGTCTGTGCACATGCCAACACATCTGTCCCAAGACAGTCCCTTCTCTTGTATTTTGGCATCCAGCTTCATGAAAATATCATTTCCTATGCAAGTTCCCTCCGATGCAGTGCAAAATAAGCGTGCCTTCCTGAAACATCCCATCAAACTTGTTCCTGATGAATACAAGCAACTGAGAAGAATTTGATGTATCTGTGGATTCGTCCAGTTGCAAAGCATATTTCCCATCTTTCACCCTGTCAGTCAGCTGACACTTGATGTCATCTGCAGTGTCCTTAATATGCCAAGCGAGGATGCGATTTGGCAGGGGAACAGTTTCAAGCTCATGGACCATTTTATCACCATGCATAGCCCGACTCATATCCACTGCGGCGAGTTTGATGATTTCCCCAATTGTATGAGGCTTTTTGACTGTGCTGTTAAGTAGGCTACTTCATAGGATGTCATCTGAGCTTTAGTGGGAACTGTGGTTTGTTGTGACAACATTTGCTTTTGGCCTCGCAGTTGTTCTACCTTTCAGCGGAAAAAGTTTATTAATTTATCTGCACAAGAAGGCTATATGGTTTCAAGGTGACTTTTCCTTTCACTGGCTTTAGGCTATCGCTTGAGAGTATTGTTTTTTATAGCATAAAACACATTGGGGGTGATGCATCTCCTTAATGGCACAGCATGTGAATCCATATTATAATATAAATCCTTTCTGGTATTTCCGATGTTTGAACGGTTGGTCAGACTAGAGGGGGTTTGTCATATCCTGTATTTTCATTCGACGTAGATGGCAGGCCCGTAGACAGACTCCTTGCAAGGGAAGGTCTTTCATGCTGAATCTGGGCTTGCATAGCGGCCAGCTGGTCAAAGGTGTGCTGCATGTTTCCAATGGGGGTCTGGGTGTATGCATAAGTGACGTTGAGAAGCAGGACAAAACTTCCGAACAACGGAGACTGACTCCTTTACACTAATATTGTGTATATAAAAAAAAATCTGAGAAAGTGAACCTTTAGGCAAGTCGGGGAGTCGTCTGACCCTCTCGTCCCTCTCTCTCCCCCTGGCTACGGGCCTGGATGGTCTTACTAATGGAATACCTTCAGATTTTTCAAATACGTGTTTGTTATTTGTTTTCTTCCCTTTGTTCATAGGTGTACGATTTAGCCACTGCTCCGCGGCAATGCAGCCGACTGCGCTGCATTGCCGCGGACAGATGCCACATGTTACCAAATCGATACCAAAGTAGTTTTGTATAGTACTGAATTGCTGTTAATATTATGGATCCTGATAATCAGACACCAATTTTCTCTGGCACCAAACACAGTCAGAGTAATTTTGAGAAAAGTAAGGTTTTTACTTTTGGTAAAATGCATGAAGGTGTGGCAGCCTAGTCATGTATATCAATGGTGCTCGGTGCCAACAGGCCTTGATGTTTGACAGTTATGGTCAGGATAAAATGGTGTGGGACAGAGGGGAGGAGGGAAAGAGTATTTTGGTCTTGGGCATTATGACATAGAACGCATACCTTTTTCATCAGTTGCCTCTTTGGACACTCTGGGGGTAGGGGGGCTTTTCAAGAATACTCCTCCAGTATCCCTGCTTGTCGTAAAAGGCGACTAAAAGGGTTGGCGGAGGGTTAGTGCCCCTCCCCGGAAAACAACTAACTAAAAAAACAAACAATAAGCCTCGGACAAGGACTGACCAAACGTTGACGACCAAGGACCGGACAAAGGACATTGCGATTGGAACTTGGAATGTAAGAGGAGCAAATGATGAGGTGAAAGAGAGAGAGATTGTCCAGGTGCTTGAGGATGCGAAAGTGGATGTATGTGGAATAACTGAAACAAAATGGAGAGGAGAAAGTGTGAGAGAATGGAAGTATGGATGGGGTATATGTGCAGGAGTAGGTGAGAATGAGAGGGCAAAGGAAGGAGTATGTATAGTTGTGAGTAAAAGATGGAAGAGGAGCATAAGACAGTATGGATCAGTTGGATCAAGGATTGTGTGGGTAAAGTTGAAAGTTGGAATACAAATGTGGGCGATTGTGTGTGTGTATGCGCCAACGCAAGATCGTGCTAGAAGAGTGAGAGAAGAGTTCTGGACAAATGTAGAAGTGTGCATGGAAAAGTTTGGAAGGAATGAGAGAGTGTTTTTGATTGGTGATATGAATGGTAAAGTTGGGAATGTGAAGGTGGATGGAATAGTTGGTGAGTGGGGTGTGCCTGCTGAGATAGATGAGAATGGGAGTGCGTTAGTGGACATTTGTGCTGGGAGGGGGTTGGTGATAGCCAATACCCTCTTCAGGCATAAAATGATCCACAGGTATACATGGCGAGTGTTGAGAAGGGTGGGTGGTGATCTGAGTGAAAGGAAGGCAATGATTGATTATGTGTGTGTGGATGAAAGGATGCGAAGATGTATATTGGATGCAAGAGTTTATAGAGGTTGGGGGAGTGGACTTTCTGACCACTACTTGGTGGTGGCCAGAATTAAAGTTCAAGTAAGATGGAGGAAAAGAAGAAGGGAAAGACGAGAGGAAGGAGTAGTTGCAAGGAGAGTGGAGAGGTTACAAGAGGATGAGAAAAAGGCAGAGTATAAGAGAGAAGTGGAGGAACGATTGGGCAAATATGAGTTGGAGCAGATGGGGGACGTGGAAGGTGTGTGTAGAATATTTACAGAAGAAATATGTGCAGCATGTGATGTGGTGTGTGGAAGGAAGAGAAGACGGAGGGGGGTGCAAGGAACAGCGTGGTGGACTGAAGAGGTGAAACGGGCTGTGGCACAAAAGAAGAAAGCATACAATGAATGGATGAGAAATAGGGGCGTGGAAGAAGTTGAGAGGCGGAAGAGAGAGTTATATGTAGAAAGAAAGAGAGAGGTGAAAAGATTAGTAAGAGAGAGTAAGAAGAGAGTGGATGAGGAATTTGGAAGGAATTTGAGTGTAAAGTGGAGGGACTGTAAGAAAATGTTCTGGAAAGAGGTGAAAAGAGTAAGACAGGGTGGAAGTGAAGTTAGCAGGGGAGTGAAAGATAAAAATGATAGATTACTAGTGGAGAAGGGAGAAAAAGTGAGCAGATGGAGAGAACACTTTAAGGAATTGTTAAACGTGGAGGATGGAAGTAATGCGAGGATAAGTGGCTGGGGAATGGCTGGGAGAAGGAGGGAGGTGAGAAGACAGGAAGAAATCAGTAGGATAGAAGTTGTGGAAGCAATGAAGAAAGTTAAATCAGGGAAAGCCCCAGGAATTGATGGAGTGTGTGGTGAAATGCTGAAGCATGGGGGAGAGATAGTAGTAGAATGGATGTGGAAGATGTGCAGATTGGCCTGGGAGGAAGGTAGAGTCCCGGAGGATTGGAAGTCAGGTATAATTATTCCCTTGTACAAAGGAAAAGGGGAAAAAGAAGTGTGTGGTAATCATAGGGGCATTTGTCTTCTTAGTATAATAGGAAAAGTGTATGGTAGGATACTTATTGACAGAGTTAGAGAAAGAACAGAGAAATTAGTTGGAGAAGAACAGGGAGGCTTTAGGAAGGGAAGAGGTTGTGTAGATCAGATATTCATTCTCAGATCTTTAGTGGAAAAGTTTCTAGAGAAGGGAAAGAAGTTGTATGCGGCTTTCATGGATTTGGAGAAAGCATATGACAGGGTGGATAGACTAGGATTGTGGAAAGTGTTAAGAATATATGGAGTAGATGGGAAGTTGTTGAATGCTGTGAAGAGTATGTACGATGGTGCGAAGGCTGCAGTGCGTGTGGATGGTGAACTAAGTGAACTTTTCTCTTTGAAAGTTGGGTTGAAACAGGGATGTGTCATGTCTCCATGGTTGTTCAATCTGTACATGGATGGGGTAATAAAAGAGGTACAAGGTAGAGTAGTGGATGTTGGAGTGGCCCTGGTGAGAGAGGATAGTGTTTGGAAACTCCCTGTACTGTTGTTTGCAGATGATACTGTGTTGTTGAGTGAAGCCGAAGGGGAGCTGCAAGGCTTGGTGGATGAGTTTGAGAGAGTGTGTAAGAAACGGAATCTAAAGGTGAATGTAGGGAAGAGTAAAGTGATGGTCTTTGAGAGAGGTGAAGTCAGTGAATGTACAGCGAGGTTGGATGGTGAGGAATTGGAAAATGTGAGTACGTTTAAGTACTTGGGTAGTGTGATGAGTAAGGATGGAGGTTTGGAGGGTGAAGTGCTTGAAAGGGTACAGCAGGGAAGAAAGGTTGCTGGTTCTTTGAAAGCAGTGATAAGAAACAGGGAAGTGAGCATGGAAGTGAAAAAGTTACTTCATGACAGTATTGTGATACCAACTCTAACGTACGGAAGTGAAGCTTGGACGTTGTTGGAAGGACACAAATCAAGAGTGAGAGCAGTGGAAATGAGTTATTTAAGAGGAGCCTGTGGAGTCACATGGAGAGACAGGCTGACGAATGAGGATATAAAGGAGCGTTGTGGTGTTGATGTGGATGTGATAGGAAGCGTTAGGAGGAACACACTGAGGTGGTTTGGTCATGTGGAAAGGATGGAGGGTGAAAGACTGACGAAGAGAGTGTATGTGAGTGAGGTGGAGGGGGAAAGAGGGAGGGGGAGGCCGAGGATGAGATGGAGAGATGGGGTGGAGAGGTATATGAGAGAGGGGGGTGTGAGTTGGGAGCAGGGGAGTGAAATGGCGGGGGACAGGGCGACTTGGAGGCGATTTGTTTGTGGCCACCCCAAACGGGATTGAGGCGTCTGGCAATAGATAGATAGATAGCTATATGAGTAATTGACAGCTTGATATTTTGTAAAAAAAAAAAAAAAAAAAAAAAAATCTCCATTTCCTTTTAAACTTAACATAATCTTCAACGCCAAGCATGAACAAAATGTAACGAATATTGCAAATATAGGCTTAGCCACCACTGTATTGCACTGATGTTCGACGTTTCGTATATGCAACAAACACTGAATTAAAACACAAACTTGGCATGCATTTCTCATCCTACATTCCAAATGCCTTCCACATCTGTAACATTTAGTGAAGCACTGAGTACAGTGCGTAACAATGCTTTAAAAAAATATATGGCACTAATTCACTGTATTCAAGTCTTCATTATTGTAGAATGAGTACATATACCTTACTGTATTATAAGCCTACCCCCCTTCCCCCAAAACGCCTAAAACTGTAACGTGGTCACAATCTTATTTTAGAAATCATCTCACGATCCCTCAGACTCGTGTCGCGACCATTTGGGGAGGTTGCGACCCAGTTTGAGAACCCTGGAACTAATAGAATATGCAAGAGACGAGACCATCATGAGGCAAAAAATATTAACAACCGGAATACTGAACCACATCCCATGTGGAATTTGTAAAGCAATAGATGCGATTAAAAATGCAGATGTTTAAAGATCTCCTAGTACCAGTCTAATGCAATTTACCTAAATCATTAATATTAGCGATCATCCAATACCCACCAGCACCTTGCATACAGTAAGCAAAACTTAAAAATTAAAACTGCAAAGAATCCGAAACCGTGTCTCATGATTTGTCTTTAATGAATATTACCCCAATACAAAAACATCAGAAGAAAACCATATAGAGGCAAAAATGAAACCAGTAATCAAAGTAGTTTACGAGAGAGCCCGTAAAGTGTTGGAATGACATGAAATAATAGATGAGGAGCTGAATGACAATTAACCTTAATATTCTTTGAATAGAATGGGAAACATGGTTGGCTACCGAGATCAATAACAGTACGGAAGGAACAGGGGTCAACACCAAAATATATTCACAATTATATTTACTAAGGTATTTCATAAAGTTTACAGTGATAAACGTATTAATGGGCCGAATGAATGGAATCAATAGTCAATGAAAGTTGGAATGACTGAGGAAAGATTGTAAGATCAAGAATGTGAATGAATGAGTCAGTAACGTAAATACATTATGTGAGTAGAAGAGAGGTGTGTGGAGGAAGATGTCAAAGAATGATTGAAGAAGGAGAGCAGTGAAAGTGATTAACATTAACAGGAATGTATGAGGAGAGAGTGGATAGGCGGCAATCAAAGGACAGCAAAGGACTGTGAGGGAAAAAATAGCAGAAAGAAAAGGGTAAATGTTTAAAGATGACACTAAATAATTTGCATATAAACCTGACATTATAAGACAGACCCACACTTTACATGTGCTGACTATAACATCGAGGGCGAGCCTCCTGTGGGTGTATTAGAAAGCGCCAGCTAGGGCGATGTTAAAATCTATCTATCTATATACATAGGCTGCTTCCCCCAAGGAAAGGGAGGTAGCCGAGACAGGACGACACACTCCCCGTTTACTCATCCATTTAAACACATTCATTCTCATCTTAGCCTCAAAGGGGAGAAGGGACAGATCCACACCACACCACACAGCACAAGGGTCAACCGCGCAGTGCAATCAGTGACATCCGCATCAGGGCCCGACAGCAGAGCTGGTTTACCCCTGCCACATCATAATAGACCCATCCCCTTACCCGCACCTGACCTGACTAGCTGATCAGACCAAATGCGGGAAAATATCCCCTCAGGGCTGCGTCATCATTTATTCATTCACAATTTCTCTCCATTTATTTGTCACGCACAGCCACTCTTCCTTGCTCAACAGACATCCCTCTCGCATCCAGCGCTCTCTTCACACTACTCATCCATCCATCCTATTCGTGGGCTCCCTCTCAGCCTTACACCTCTCACATCAGATCTAGCTATCTTTTTCACCAATCGCTCATTATCCATTCTCTCCATATGTCCAAACCATATTAAAGTGATAAAGATAATTAAAGAATAGCAAGGTATCCCACCAACTTTAAGATATCCTACACTTTATCTTTCTAACATGTACTTCTGCTAGCATCCTCTTCATTTCTACCTAGTGAGTGGGACCTACAAGTGATGATTATGATTATGAATATGATGATCATCCTCTGATGTTGATGATTCCTATGATGGAATGTCATAGCGAAATTAGACAATAATAAATTTCCGGTCTACCTCGTATATTCTTCATCAACCAGTCATCAACACGTCACAGTGTTACGTGATGATGATGATGATGATGATGATGATGATGATGATGATGGTTGTGGTGGTGGTGACACTCTAATAATAATAATAATAAAAATAATAATAATAATAATAATAATAATAATAATAATAATAATAATAATAATAATAACTAATGCAAATACTAATTCTAATTCTAATAATAATAATAATAATAATAATAATAAACTCCGATATCGATGGTTACAAACCCTGCCTACAGCGAGCACAGGACGTATGGGAGGTGTTTTCGCGCAGACAGAGGGTGTGAGTGATTCCGCTTACCCTTCCACCTTAACTGCTGATGGGGCAGTTGTAACAGCACCCTGGATAACGTGCACTGGTTTGTTATATTTGCTAGTGCTGTGCTGTGACGCCCCCGAGAGATGAAGGGTGACTCCTGTCTGAAAAAGAATTGGAATGATACGTTATCCCTGTGTGTGTGTGTGTGGGTGGGTGGGTGAGAGAGAGAGAGAGAGAGAGAGAGAGAGAGAGAGCTCTTTGGGTGGTCTTTTTTTTTTTTTTTTTTGCCTAAATTATGCACTCATGCTTCTATACTCCTTTATGTGTATATACTGGGGTATCACCGAGGAGTGTCATGAGTCTGTTTGTTAATAAGTGTCTGATTTATTTTCTTGTTATGTTTTGGGGACAAATAGTGTAAAGCGAATAATTTAGCACTAGCGTGGAAAAACATGCGTTTAGTGATACAGGATTTTGTGAGACATGGTGTAAGGATACTCTACCGGTTCTTGTGTGTGTGTGTGTGTGTGTGTGTGTGTGTGTGTGTGTGTGTGTGTGTGTGTGTGTGTGTGTGTGTGTGTGTGTGTGTGTGTGTGTGTATGTGCATTAATCTGACCTGTGTACTGATTCAGCAACAATTGTTGTTTACCTGCGTAGCTTTTGTGTTTTCCTTTTAATGTGTTGTGTTGTGTATGTGATGCCATTTTTTCTTCGTTATTCTCCTTTTTTCACTGAAGCTCTTTTCTGGGTGATTCTGTGCTCTTTCTGTGATACTGGATCGCTATTTGATGTTGGAATTTCCGTGATGTTTGGCTTTGACATAATGCAGTGTTTCAGCATGATATGCTTTCTCTGCGATGCTGTGCTGTCTACAGTAGATTTTTTTTTGTTTTTTCACTAAGAAGCTATGTTTTTCCTGTGTTGCTCTGCTGCTTGCTAGTTGTTTTGCTGTCCCTATTATGCTGTGTTCTTTTCTGTGATGGTATGCTTTTCATAACCAGCTCTTATGCCTTATTACGTTGCTGTGATTTTCTTCGGATTCAGTGTTTTTTTTCTCTGACGCGTTCCATTCTCTCAGATGCTGGGTTCACATGTGTTTCCGTGGTATGTTGTGGTTTTCTTTTAATATCTTGCTTTGCTTTCTCTGTGATGTTGCCTACTGGTTTACATGTGTTTCTGTGCTTCCCAAGTTATATTCTACTGCCTGTATAATGTTGTGCTGCTTTGCCCGCCTGTCATGAATGCTCTCACACTAACCATATACGTCTTCCGTCACTGCTGTAACTTCCATAACTTCACTCATAAAAAATACATTACTTCTTTCGTCACTAGAAATGCTGCTTGAAGCGAAGTGAAGTGCCTGAATGGTTTCAATTAGGCAGGCACTTTAATACTATAGTTCTCCAAGATTTTATGGCCGGTTGAATATCCATTTTCCATGCGACATATGGTAGGTGGAAACAGAGTTGGAATGATGCTGAGGATTATGATACTGACGATGATGGAGGTGGTGGTGATGTTGGGGATGAAGATGCTGATAAATGTGATTATGGTTTGCCATTATCATATCAGGCTTTATGTAATGATTTAGTATGATGACGTCTGATCAATTATACTTTAATTGCCATTATGTGATTTTATTCAGTTAAAGACAGACTTTTCTAACTGGAGAACCTGAGATGTCTTAACGTGGGCAGAGGATCCTAACAACCCATCGCCTCATAGTCACCAAGTGCAATGCGATAACTTCCAAGAAGTTCTTTTGCAAACTATTTGAGGAGACGGCCCGTAATCGTAGCTAGTTATAGGCCTGAAGTAGTTAAACTGAGCAGAGAATAGATTCACTGAAACCACTGTCTAATATTCATCAGCAAGTGCAAAGTGATAACCTCCAATGCGTCCCTCAGCCACCACTCCGAAAGGGACGTTCCATAAACGTAGATCGGCGCCAGGAATGAGGCAACAAAGGCCCCTGCCTACTTATCAGCGCGGCCCTTAGCTCCGGGACTACTGATGTCACTCCACAGCTAGGCTAAACTGCAGATCCTTCCTGGTATTATACTGGCATGCGCTTTTGTCCATGCATGAAAGTCAAGTGTGTTTAGCTGTAATGGAGGAAGGGAGTATCACGAAAGCTCCTTCCTTCCATCCCAGCCTCAGTTAGACCCAGTCTAATGTCTGCAGTTACGAGGCAAGTTTTCGGGGTCTCACGCTTATAGGGACAACTCTGCCCGGGTACTCCTTCGCCCACTCCATCTCGGCCACACACACACACACACACACACACACACACACACACACACACACACACACACATACAAGATCACCTCAGTGTTGTGAATGCAGTTTAACTGTAATAAAAAATATATTTCATTGCAGCAGCTTTAATGAAGATACTAGCACATAGTATAGATGAAAAGAAAATAGTTTAATGAGAGGGGGGTGTGAGTTGGGAGCAGGGCAGTGAAATGGCGGGGGACAGGGCGACTTGGAGGCGATTTGTTTGTGGCCACCCCAAACGGGATTGAGGCGTCTGGCAATAGATAGATAGATAGATTTTCACAACAAAATTAACTTGGCATAATATATATATATATATATATATATATATATATATATATATATATATATATATAACATTGAGAGAGAGAGAGAGAGAGAGAGAGAGAGAGAGAGAGAGAGAAAGCGAAACTTGTCTACTTGACTGTCTATCTATCCTTAATGGAAATCAAAGAGGATGCATATAGAACTCTCTAAATAGCTCTAACAGGTGTAACTTTTTATGAGGAATTTAGATGACTACACTATAATTGCTAAGGTGGTGCTAGTGATGACCAAGACTAGAATTAATTAAAAACAATCAATTCAACTTGGTGGAGCAATGGTAGCCAATTACTGTAGATTTTTTTTTTTTTTTTTTTGTTCTTCTACAGGCATATGATATTAGCTACAACAGGTCGAATGGGTGGACGGTTTGGTGGTATGGACCTGGGTGGTGGGCGGCTAGTAGTTGTAAAATGGATCCTTGTCTGGAATAGGTCCATGGGAAAAACATTCCTTGGGAGATGGGCCCATGCAGGAACATAAGTTCACTGGGTAAACTGGTACTCTATGGGGTGTTCTTGCACAGGGGAAGTGGCCATCTAGGATCCCAAGTAATGCCGGTATGCAGAATCATAGGGTTTTACCCGGACAACATAGGGTAACCCTGCTGGTATATGTTATATATAACTTGTAAGAGTATTCAGCATTGGCCGGGTAAAACCTTATCATCATGCATACCAACTATACTAGTAGGGGTGTTCGGCATTGCCCGAGTAAAACTATAATCATTCATATTGGCATTGCTTGGGACCCTGGATGGCCACTCCCTCCTGGAGAAGAACAACCCTAGGGCCCCAATTTTCCCCACGATCCTATGTTCATCGCAGGATCAATTTCCCGATGGATACATTACCTGTGGAACTGTTCCTATCATGGACCTATTTTTCCACTACCCAGCCACCCAGCAAACTCTCCCATGTACCCTGCTCACCCACCCACCCATCCACCATACCCAACCATCCACCCACCTTCCCACTCACCGATACTCACTCAGCCATTCTGCCTACCCACTCACCTACCCATCCTGCCTCATCACACCCACCCAACGCTGCCCACCCACCCACCCTCCCTGCACCACCACACCCACCCAACCCTTCCCGTTTATGCCATCCAACCATGCCCACCCATCTCACCTACCCTGCCCCACCACACCTACCCTCCCACCCACTAGACCCATCCAGCCCTCCACACCCACCCATCCACTCTGCCCTGTCCTTCCACCCCACAAATTCTGCCCACCCAGCCAATCCGTCCACCCATCGGACCCATGGTAGGTTGTTGAAGTAAAAACCTCTACAGTAATTGGTTGCAATGTTTCCACCATGTTGACTCCATTATCTCTAAATAGTTGTAATCTTGGCCATCAGGGGAGCCACTCCAGCAATTGTAATGTAGACACTTAAAATTGTCAAAATAATATTATTGATTTACTGGATACTAATGACACCACTGAGGGAAGGAAATTGATACCGTTAAGCTCCGAAGACGATTTTTCTATCTTATTCTCCTCAAGTTCAGCAAAATTGTCTAACTATAGTATTAACGTAAGAAAAGGGTTAACCTTTTCAGCCGAAAGAAATTCTTCTTCATCTCCTCCTCTCCTCCTCCTCCAACCAATCTCTCTCATTACCAGTTCATAACCTCTTCTTATTCTTATTTAACTTCTTGGCTGATGTGGGACTTTATTCTCTTCTTCATTATCCGGTCCTGTGTGTGACTGACTGACAGACAGACAGACAGACACATAATTGCACAGAAAGACATAGACAGAGCCAGAATAACAGAGACAGCGGCTAATACATTAACCCCACACTGTGATAACGACTGTTTTACTTTCATCACGGAACCATCAGTCAATTTTATTTCAACAAAAATAGGATCGCCAATATGCAGGTCAAGAGGTTATTGAAGACTATATCTAGTATATTCAGTTCGAAATATCTCCCATAAATCGAATAAAATCTTCACAAGACAGTGAAAATAAAATGTAAAGGACATGTCTGTAGTGTTGGGGTGCCGTCCTCTGCACTTTGTTCGTGCTATCTTCAGTTGATTTTATTTTGCTCTGGAGACTTTTCGTAATTTTCTAGATAGATATAGGCTTCAATAACACCTTTTACTCTCTGATGGCAGCGTAAATAAAATGTATAATACCCTCCCCTAATCATGGGGTTAAGGATTAGCGGACGAGACAGGTGTTGTCTTGATAGAGTGGAAGAAGACATAGTAATTAATCCAAGGGCGGACAGACTTGATAGAGTGGATGTCGGGAGGAAGAGGCTATAAAAGATGCAATAAGGAAGTTTACACGAGAGAGAGAGAGAGAGAGAGAGAGAGAGAGAGAGAGAGAGAGAGAGAGAGAGAGAGAGAGAGAGAGAGAGAGAGAGAGAGAGAGATCCGTTTAGTATACGGATCAAGGATATGTGTAAATCTAAATACAATAAGCAGAGACAAACTGATTGCTAAGTTGAAGAAGTGAACTCCATGGATGAGCAGTGCTGATGGTTTAAATGAGATGTACGTTACACCTTTACACTGATGAGGTAGAGAATAACAGTGAAAATATTTGAAGTCTAGTCATATTTACCCGCATTAAATGGAGAAATAACTAGCTAGGAAAGAAAAATGTCTATAGCGTCATTATGATGGTAAAACGACTATTGTGGAGGACTGTTTCACACACACACACACACACACACACACACACACACACACACACACACACACACACACACACACACACACACACTAGTGTATATAAGCTGGTAAAGAAGTGGCTGGAAAGTAACGATTGCCTGTCTAGTTACCAAGAATAATAGCCAGTTCGATTAATTAGCTTATCCTGTACATACCAACACAGTCTATCATGTCTCTTTGTCCTCTCACAAATAAACTCTGCGTTGACCGTGAAACATTCCACAAATACGTAACTGAGCGATGCAGGTGTTTGTCAAGTATACTGTTTCCTGTCGTCCAGTGTCACCTTCACTCCCTCCCTTCCTACTTATCCACACCCCCTGTTTGTTTGTTTGTTTTTTTATCTCCTGCTTTTAGCAAGGCGGAACGATAATGTTTTTGCCAGCTTCTGTGTGTGTGTGTGTGTGTGTGTGTGTGTGTGTGTGTGTGTGTGTGTGTGTGTGTGTGTGTGTGTGTGTGTGTGTGTGTGTGTGTGTGTTATCTGTTCCCAATATATCTCGAAAAGTTGTGGACGAATTTTCCCTAAACCTTCGGGAAATAGCAACTATGTGGATGTGCAGAAGCCTATTACTTTTGGTGTGGATTTGATCAATGGCGGCCACATGCCAGCCGCAATATATTTTTTAATATGGACTGGCTTTTTGCGAAGCGCGGTGACTGAATTCCGTAGACTTTTGCGAATTTTCTTGAAGTTTATTTTATAGGTAATTTGTACCTTACCCAACGAGATATTTTTGGCCAGCGATTAGTATTCAGCCTCCGAATACTTTTGTTTCATTCATTTGTGTACTTATTCACACATTTATCAATGTGTAAATAAATACAGTTGATGTCAAACGGTGTGTGTGTGTGTGTGTGTGTGTGTGTGTGTGTGTGTGTGTGTGTGTGTGTGTGTGTGTGTGTGTGTAGGGAGGGTGGATTTATTTTCATTGTTTTAAATATCTTTTAATTTAGTCTACTGTGTATCTCAACTAAATACTTTAGGAGCTAATTTATTGTCGAACCAAACTCTCAAAAGCGATACCTATCTATTTCCGTCATAATATCTCATAGAACCCCTCAAAAATGCTATTGTGTTATATTAAGAAGCGAATTAGTAAGGAAGAATTGCTAGAGAGAGTCCTTTGATAGTCATAATAGGCCTTCTCGTGACCTATGGTGGTCTTTTAACTCTTTTTCCATAGCGTTATATTTTACCCATTCATCTTGTTTTTCTTTTTTGATTTGCATTTTTATACCTCATTAATATCCAAATAGCTGGCACAAAAACGCACAAATCAGTGTCAGTGCTTAATATGCTCATTGTGATTGGTGGGAAAAAGTACCATAGTTCTCTCACCTTAACCTGGCGCTTATTCTGTTTACATTTGCAGCATATTCCACATAGCTCAGGAGTAGAAGAAGACAGTATTACAGCCCAACATCCCTTCCATAGCACTTACTCTAGACTATCATCGTTTGTAGTGTTGATCTGCTATTTCATGCCAGAATGAAAAATGGGGTGAAGGCAATTTTAGCCCAAGTTAGACTAAAAACAATATATTGAGTGTCCTGATGGGAATATGAGTCTTAAATGTAGTATCTTCCCTAACCTTCCCTGTCTGACTGTCCAAGTCCCCTTGAGTCCACTTTGGCGTTTCTTGGATATTCCCCCCATCATTCCCCAAGTCCCCCCCTCCCTCCCTCCCTCTGTCGTACACATTCAAAAGAAGTCCCACTCTTTCTCTGCCTCCCTCTAGATCTTGGCTGCCCTTCCTTTGTCTTGTGAACTTACGCTGAGGACAACACAGGAGACACCCGTTTTTTTTTTTTTTTTTTTTTTTTCCATGAACCGCAAAATTATTCATATCTATTATCTTTGTGCATTTCTGATCAAATTCATAAATAACCCACCTTACTCTTAAAATGCATTAATTATCGTTATCTGTTGTATTTTGATCGAAAGGCTGAAGCTATAATCGATGTAACGACTGTACAATAACCCATTAGGGAGCAGCTACCCACTTTGGATTTATATTCAGGATATCGC